>NC_037675.1:5650204-5729769 GCF_003255815.1 Theropithecus gelada
TTTTCCCCTTTTTTTTTTTTTCTTTTTTTTTTTTTTTTTTTTTTTTTTTTGAGACAGAGTCTTACTCTGTCACCCAGGCTAGAGTATAGTGGTACAATCTCAGCTCACTGTAACCTCTGCCTCCCGGGTTCAAGCAATTCCCCTGCCTCAGCCTACCGAATAGCTGGGGCCACAAGTGCCTGCCACCATGCCCAGCTAATTTTTGTATTTTTAGTAGAGATGGGGTTTCACCATACTGGCCAGGCTGGTCTCGAACTCCTGACCTCAAGTGATCTGCCCACCTTGGCCTCCCAAAGTGCTGGGATCACAGGCCTGAGCCATCGCACCTGGCCTTGGTGTCGATTCTTTATGCTCTTGAGATCTTTGGAATGTATATGTTCTTCCATACCTCCCTTCTGTTTCCTTCACTGAAATTCAAAGTCGTTGACATAACAGTACTCCCTGTAGTTTCTTTTCATTTTAACCAAGTCTAAATCGAAGTGATTTTTTTTTTTTTTTTTTTTTTGTGAGACGGAGATTTATTCTTGTTGCAAAGGCTGGAGTGCAATGGCGCGATCTCAGCTCACCACATCCTCCGCCTCCCAGGTTCAAGAGATTCTCCTGCCCTAGCCTCCCGAGTAGCTGGGATTACAGGCAAGTGTCACCATGCTCGGCTAATTTTGTATTTTTAGTAGAGAAGGGGTTTCACCATATTGCCCAGGCTGATCTCGAACTCCTGACCTCAGGTGATCTGCCCACCTTGGCCTCCCAAAGTGCTGGGATTACAGGCGTGAGCCACTGTACCCAGCCTATTTTTTTTGAATTATAACTACTATTTTCTTATAGGGATACACAAAATGAAGCAAGATTATATAAGTCAAATGAAATAAGAATGAATAGGGTACAACAAGGTTAAGGACATAAAATTGAACCAGTAATGAAGCTACTGTAAAAAGACACATCATGGAGTTGTGCATTTTTGCTGCAAGTGGGGTACATATTTGGTGTGAGGTTTCCTGGCAGCCAAGACCAAAACGGAAAACTAGTTAGTTGCATAGTTCGTAACTGTCCATGTGGTAGAAAATTCATCTACTGCTTAGGAATCTACAGCTGAAAGACCAGAAAGACCCTGTGGAAAGTGGGAAGCCACATCCTCAAGAACATCTTTCCAATAGATTCAAAGATGAGTTTTACAAAACATTTCTTTTGGCAAAACACAGGAGAGTAAAACTGATTCTGTAGGGAATGTTGTGAGTCCTCCCAGGGATTCATTCCTCTCTTGTTCTGGCTTAAACCTGGGTTAATTTTAGAGTGTCTGGATCATCTGGTTGACCTTAAAGGAGAGCTAGATTCCCAGAAAATAGAAGGTTGGCCAGTTAGGAAGCATTCTGTTGCTTGATAATTGCAAGCAACAGAAAGTCCAGCCCTATTGGCTGAAATAAATATATTGCTGGTCTCATGTGATTTAGAAGCTCAGTGGTAGTTTTAGCATCAGACAAGACTTTATTCAGAGCTTAAATGCTCTTCCAAGTATGGGAGTATCCTGGACCCCCCCCACCCCACCACCAAATGCAACTAAAAAGTTAAAAGCCCAGCATAGCAGTGGGCCTGTGTAAGTCCTTCCTTCCTATAGTGACTTGTCAGATTAGTTATGATTAGTCAGATTTTGAAAACTATTCCTATATTTCTTCTTTATATTGACTGGGGAAGAGAAGGTGTTTTCCTCACCATTCTCAGTGAAAGTCCTGAGTTTCAATCTGATTGGATTAGATTAGGTCACACATTCATCCTTTAACCAATCACTGTATACTGGAAAGCACTAATTAACCTAGGCTAGATTACATATCCTACCATTGACCTCACTAGACCGAGGATGAGCAACTTGTCTAGGAACAGGGAGCAGAAGCAGTGGAGCAGAAACTCTTGGATTTTAGAATCAGACGGGTCCAGGTTAGTTCATTTTTTCATCAATTCAAAACACCGGGTGTAATGTACCAAATAAAACAAATCTAGTCCCACCCCTAACAGAGACATTAAAGCAGTGTATCAGTTATCTATTGCCATGTAACAAACCACTCCAAAACTTAGTGACCTAAACAATGACCATTTTATGTGCTCACCATTGTATGGGTCAGCAATTTGGGCTGGGCTCAGCTGGGTGATTCTCTGGACTAATTCATGTGGCTGCAATTGGAGCTGGATGATCTAAATGGTCTCACTCCTAGGTCTGGCCATTGATGTTGGCGGTTGACTGAGCCAGGGGCCACCAGCAGGCTAGCGGGGGCTCTTCACTCAGCAGCAGGGTTCCAAGAGGACAAGCCCAACACACATGTGCTTTTCAAGCCTGTGATTATCAGGGCTGTACTGCAACAATCTGCCGCAATCAGTAATGACCACATAAGAAAGCAATGACAAGTTATGATTACTGCTCTGAAGAGATTGAGCAGGATGGTATAGGAGAGTTACTATTCCAAGTGACCTCTGGGCCAGCAGCATTGGCATCACCTGGGAGTTGTGAGAAATCCAGCATCTCAGGCTCCACTGCAGGTCTCCTAAATCAGAATCTACAGTTTAACAAGATCCCCAGCTGTGTGTGTAAGGTAAAGTTTCAGAAGCTAATGACTACTGGGGGGTACCGAGGAGTGAAGGAGGGGGAAGAAACAGCACAACTAGTTTATGCCACTTGGTGTGCTTCTCACATCCTCATAGTTTCTGCCATGACCTGGCTACCAAGCCAGCAGGGGCCTTCTTTCACGGTCCTGGGGCTCCATAGGAGGGCCCCACATTCACAGTCTCACGGTGAGGACAGCTTTGGTTCAGTGGGTATCATCCAGAGGCAAGCACCTAAAACGGGAGTTCCACTGGGCTTGGCAGGGAGCTTGCCCCTGATAGGTGGGAACAAATGGGGCCTCTGTTTATGCATACACAGTGCCAGGTGGGGACAGAGGCCAGTGTTGGAGCAGCCAGTTCTGAGCTCCCTAAAGACCCCTAAGAAAGCCAGACCCTCAGGGCTGCTTGGTTCATCAGTCCCTCACCTGGCATGGAGGGTGATGGTGAGTTGTTAGGTCCATAGCCATAAGGCTGTGAAGAAGCTTTCCTGGTGGGCAAGTAGGTGGCATTCTAGAATGCCATGCTAGAACGACTGTGTGTCCCATTTGCACAGGGCAATCCTGTTCACACCTGCCATCCTGTTGTAATTATTAATAATGCCCCTTCTCATTCTGGTTTGGATCATAAATTAAAAGGGTCACCCTAGTTAAAGCCTGAGTTTAATCTCAGAATGCAGGAAGGTGCCTCTGAAAGAGCATTGGACCCTGAATCAGGAATAGGAACTCTTATCTTTCCCTGTTTCTGGCAAGCTGGGGGACCTCAGGCATGGCCCTTTTTCCTTCTGGCTTCAGTTGCCTTATATGTCAGAATTGAGGGGTTGGATCAGACAATCCCTGCTAGCTGGGGAGTAAATGAATGTGAAAAGTTATCCTTGGGGGTTCTGCTCCATCAGCTCCATGTTGATGAGGACATTGTTCTCTCTCTAGTATCTTTGATTCTATGTCCTCTGCGGACCCCACATTCTGCTAGATCCCCCCCTGGTCCGCAGGTTGCAGGAATCCTGGACTGGTGTTTCTGAGGCTTTGTCTCGGGGCTCTGTGCCAGTGGGGCCGCACTGCCTGTCTGCCTACCTACTCCCCCATACTCTGCTCCACTGGGACCCTTCTTTAGCTTGTACTTCCTAGTTGTGTGACATTTGGTACAAATAACTTAATCACCTGTGACTGTTTCTCCATCTGCTATGGGAGATAGTGATGTCATTCTTGCAGGATCATGGATAGTGTACATAGCATCTAGCCCATAATAGGAACTCACCAAGGCATTTCTATGCCTCATATGTCTTAAAATTGACCACCTGGAGGGCTCAGTTCAAGTCTTCAATGAGTTGAGAACTAAAGGAAGTGATTTACAAGTGTGAAGACTCTAGAAGTTTCCTCTCTGTAACACTCTGCAACACTGTGAACGTTTCTTTTAAAAAAAATTATTTACTTGTTTAAATAAATAAAAAATTAAATAATAAATAAATAATAAATAAATAAATAAAAATTATTTATTTAGAGACAGGCTCTTGCTCTGTCACCCAAGGCAGAGTGCAGTAGTGTGATCACATCTTACTGCAGCCTCCAGCTCCTGGGCTCAAGCTATCCTCACGCCTCAGCTTCCCAAGTAGCTGGGACTACAGGCATGTGCCATCATGCTCAGTTAATTAAAAAATATATATTTTGTAGACAGAGAATCTTGCTATATTGTCCAGGCTGATCTCAAACTCCTGGCTTCAAGTGATCTTCCTGCCTTGGCCTCCCGAAGTGCTGGGAGTACGGGCATGAGTCCGCATACCTGGTTGTAAGTGGAAGTTTCTATGAAAGTTGTCACTCCTCAGCTCTGCCTCACAGACTACACATTCCACCTGCCATTTGACTAATTGCGGGGAGGAAGGAGGGAAGCAAAACGGACATTTTATCCTTTAAAAGGATCCCATGGCTCCTGAGGGCTTTATCCTAAAAACACCATGTTGTGAAATCAAACTTTCTTGCCTGACTCTTGCTTCTGCAGTCTTACTTTGGGACATTTTGCTCCAGCAGAAAGAGCACCACCTCTGCAATCTGACAGCCTTGTCCCCTCTGAACTCTACAGCTCTCTTTTTGACAAAGAAACATTGTCCCCAACTCACAGAATCATGAGGATTATGCTAGGTGGGATTGTAAAGTATCTGTCCTGTGGTAGGAATCAATAAACTTAGCTTTCCCTGCCTTTTATCCTGTTCTCTTTCTGATTGCTGAGAATATGTACTTTTCTGTGGGGCAAGATAAGAAAGCAAGAGTTTTAATGTTCTAGTTTCTTTTTTTTTTTTTTGAGACGGAGTCAAACTCTGTTGCCCAGGCTGGAGTGCAGTGGCGTGATCTTGGCTCACTGCAAGCTCCGCCTCCCGGGTTCACACTATTCTCCTGCCTCAGCCTCCCAAGTACCTGGGACTACAGGTGCCCAGCTGTTTTTTTTTGTGTGTGTTGTTGTTGTTGTTTGTATTTTTAGTAGAGATGGGGTTTCACCATGTTAGCCAGAATGGTCTCGATCTCCTGACCTCGTGATCCGCCTGCCTTGGCCTCCCAAAGTGCTGGGATTACAGCCTGAGCCACCATGCCCCGCCTAATGTTGTAGTTTCTATTGCTGCATAACAAATGATCCCCAAACATACCTGCTTGAAGCAATAGGCTTTTTGCTCATGATTTTGTGGGCCAGAAATTTGGGAGGCTCCTCTGGGCAGGTCTTGCTGGGGATTTCTCATGTAGTTATGGTCAGATACTAGATGGTGCCGTCATTATCTGAAGGCTCAAATGGGCTGGGTGTCCAAGATGACTCACTCACCCCTGGCAAATGATGCTGACTGTTGGCAGAGGACACCATTTGGGACTGTCAACCAGACCACTTGCATGTGCCTCTTCGACATGACAGTCTTGGCTAGTTGGATTTGTTACATGGAGGCTGACTTTCCCCAGGAGCAAGCAACTCAAGGAGACCAAGCAAAAACTGCATGACTTTTTATGACCTAGTCTCAAAAGTTACATACCATTGTTGCAGGACTTTTCCTTAGTTCAGTTAAAGATGGGGTCCTTGTCCGTCTCGCAAGGCCAGAGTCCCTCCGTTAGAGCACTTCCCGTCCCCACCATTTGAATCCCAGGTTCCACACAGGAGGAGGAGAGCCTGACTCCTCCCTGCTGCAAAGGGTGTGAACTTCTGTGGCTCCACCCAGTGCCAAGGCTGGTTGGAGCTTTTTCTGGGGAGCCCTTCCTACCTGGTTGTCTCACCATCACTTCTGCCATACTTATTTGTGGAAACCAGATTCGAGAGGAGGGCACATAGAGCTCACTTCTCCTTGGAAGGAATGGCAAAGTAACATTGTTGGCCAGCATGTGGATGGAAGACACTATTGAGGCCATGCTGCGAAATACAATTTGTCACATCTCCTAAAGTCATATGTAAATGAGAGCTTTTTAGCAGTCAGGATTCTTGCTCATAAACTACAAAAACTGGCTCTGGTTAGTTTAAGTGAAGATAACTTATTTGAAGACCTTTAGGACTTACAGAATTGATGGAGGTTGGAAGAACAAGATTGGAAAATGAGTGAGAACCAAGGAGCTCTGGAGGACTGGGTGGCAGGTGCCCCAACAAGGGAGAGAGCATAAGGGCTGTCCAGTCCAAATAGCCTGAGCCGCCACTGCTAGAATAAATATGACCTCCACGTACCCGGCTCTAACAGGGAACACTTAGGAAGAGCGAGTTGATTGGTTGAGTCAATCCTTGCCTCCTGATTGGACCAGCATAGACAGAGGGAGGAGCCATTTGGACCTCCTGCTTTCTTTTTTTTTTTTTTTTTTTTTTTTTTTTTGAGACGGAGTCTCGCTCTGTAGCCCAGGCTGGAGTGCAGTGGCCGGATCTCAGCTCACTGCAAGCTCCGCCTCCCGGGTTCACACCATTCTCCGGCCTCAGCCTCCTGAGTAGCTGGGACTACAGGCGCCCGCCACCTCGCCCGGCTATTTTTTGTATTTCTTAGTAGAGACGGGGTTTCACTGTGTTAGCCAGGATGGTCTCGATCTCCTCCTCCTGCTTTCTTAGTGGGAAGCTAGGACTTCCTCCCGCAGAGTTTGTGCTCAGTGTGAGATTCTGCAAAGGAGAGGTAGAATGCTTTAGGGGCTGAGTGGGGGAAGGGTGGGTAGATATTGGATATTCCCAAATGGCAAACATCCCCCAGAGAGCCCATAGACTCAGACACCCCACCTGCTGTAGTTAGTGCCCGCATTAGTACAAGGGGTGGAGAGCTAAAGAGGAAGCTCAGAGGGAGCAGAATATCCTCAAAATATTAAAGGACTGGCACTTTGAGAAGCGATTTGATTTGTTCAACACAGGTAGTTGTAGGACAGATTTTTGGCTCAATACCAGGAAGAACTTAAATTTTTTAAAAAATTATATGTTTAGTGCTTTGAGTATGTAATGCAGTCACTGAAAAAATATTAAAAGCAACGCTGTGAAAGTCCCCCTCCCACTACTGTTCCTTATCCACTTACCCCTTACTTAATTCTCCACCTTCACTTCTGATGCTAATCTTAATAGTGTCTTGTTTATGTTCCCATAGATTAGTTTTTCCTTTTGAGTTTTTAAATTTTACTTTTGGCCAAGTATGGTGGCTCATGCCTAAAAGTGAGACCCCATCGCTCCAAAAAAAAAAAAAAAAAAAAAAGCTGGGTGTGGTGGTGTACACCTGTAGTCCCAGCTACTCAGGAGGCAGAGGTGGGAGAATTGCTTGAGCCCACGAGGTAGGCTGCAGTGATGGCACCACTGCCCTCCAGCCTGGGAGATAGAATGAGACCCTGTCTTTAAAAAAAAAAAAACAGAAAGAAAGATAAAATTTATTTTAAAAATTGTGTGAAGATATACATAACATAAAATTTACCATTTTAATCATTTTTAAGTGTATTGTTCAGTGATATCAAATACTTTCACATTGTTGTGTGAACATCGTCACCATTCAGCTCCAGAACTTTTTTCTTTTATTTATTTATTGATTTTTAGTTTCTTTATTTATTGTTTTGAGACGGAGTTGTGCTCTGTCTACCAGGTTGGAGTGCAGTGGTGTGATCTTGCTTCACTGCATCCTCCACCTCCCAGGTTCAAATGATTCTCCTGCCTCAGCCTCCTGAGTAGCTGGGATTACAGGTGCCCACCATCACACCCAGCTAATTTTTTTGTATTTTTATTAGAGACAGGGTTTCACCATGTTGGCCAGGCAGGTTACAAACTTCTGACCTCAAGTGATCCCCCCACCTCAGCCTCCCAAAGTGTTGGGATTACAGGCGTAAGCCACCACACTGGGCCCAGAAATTTTTCGTCCTGCGAAACTGACACACTGTACCCATTAAACAATCACTTCCCATTCTCCCCTTCCCCAGCCCCCGGCAACTATCGTTCAACTTCCTTTCTATGAATTTGATTACTCTAGATACCTCATGTAAGTGGAATCCTACAGTATTGCCCTTTTGTGACTGGCTTATTTCACTGAGTATTATGTCTTCAAGGTTCATTAATGTTGTATCGTATGTCAGAATTCCCTTCCTTTTTAATAATGAATATTATTCCATTATATGTAGACACCACATTTTGTGGGTTTTTTTGTATTTTTATTACATACATATATATATATAGGAGATAGTGTCTGGCTATGTTGCCCAGTCTGGTCTTGAACTCCGGGACTCAAGTAATCCTTCCACCTCAGCCTCCCAAAGTGCTGGAATTACAGGTGTGAGCCACCACACCCAGCCACATTTTATGTATTCACTCATTCAAAGACGAACATCTGGGTTGCTTCCACGGCTATTGTGAATAATGCTGCTATAGACATGGATGCACAAATATCTCTTCAAGACCCTTCTTTTAATTCTTTTGGCTATAGATCCAAGAGTAGAATTATTGCGTTATATGGTAATTCTATTTTTAATTTTTTGAGGAGCTATATTATTGAGTTTTGAGGGTTCTTTCTATATTTTAAATACAAGTCACTTATCAGATATGTAAATTGAAAATATTTTCTTCTAGACCGTTATTTATCTTTTAATTCTCTTAGCAGAGTCTTTAAAAAATCAGAACTTCTTAATTTTGTTGAAGTACAATTTATCCCCCCAAATTTATGGATTATGCTTTTGGTGTCATATCTAAGAAATCTTTTCTTTGAGAAGTCCTGTTGTTTTCTATTTTACATTTAGGCCTATGGTGCACATTAAGTTAAATGTAAGTAATGTGAGGTATAGATTGAGGTTTGTTTTGTTTTTCATATGGATGTCCATTTGTTGTAGTACCATTTGTTGAAAAGTTTATTCTTGGCTGGGCGCAGTGGCCCACACCTGTAATCCCAGCACTTTGGGAGGCTGAGGCAGGCAGATTGCTTGAGCCCAGGAGTTCGAGACCAGACTGAGCAACATGGAGAAATCCCATCTCTACAAAAAATACTAAAAAATTTAGCTGGGCATGGTGGTGCACACCTGTAGTCCCAGCTACTTGGGAGGCTGAGGTGGGAGGATCACCTGAGCCCCAGGGGTCAAGGCTGCAGTGACCTGTGATCAGGCCACTTCACTGTAGCCTGGACATTGGAGAGAGAGACCCTGTCTCAAAAAAATGAAAATAAAAGTTTATTCTTTCCTCATTGAAATGCCTTTGCAACTTAGTCAAAATTCAATTAACCATATATGTGCGAGTCTGTTTCTGGACTCTATTTTGTTCTATTGATATGTACCAGGAGAGTCCAATCTTTTGACTTCCCTGGGCCACATGGGAAGAAGAAGAGATGTCTTGGGCCACACATAAAATACACTAACACTAACGATAGCTGATGAGCTTTTAAAAATTGCAAAAAAAAAAAAAACTCGTAATGTTTTAAGAAAGTTTATGAATTCATGTTGGGCCACATTCAAAACCATCATGGCTGCATGTGGCCCATGGGCTGCAAGTTGGACGGGCTTGATGTGTACTATCCTCTCACCAGTACCAACTCTCTTGATTATTATAGCTTTGGAGTAAGTCATGAAATTAGTATAAATTCTCTAACTTTGTAGTTCTTGATTGAAATTATTCTGACTATTCTAGTTCCATTGCCTTTTTTTTTTTTTTGAAATGGAGTTTCACTCTTGCTGCCCAGGCTGGAGTGCAATGGCGCAATCTTGGCTCACTGCAGCCTCCACCTCCTGGGTTCAAGCAATTCTCTTGCTTCAGTCTTCCGAGTAGCTGAGATTACAGATCTCTGCCACCACACCTGGCTAATTTTTTGTACTTTTAGTAGAGATGGGGTTTTGCCATGTTGGCCAGGCTGGGCTCGAACTCCTGGCTTTAGGTGATCCACCCACCTTGGCCTCCCGAAGTACTGGGATTACAGGTGTGAGCCACCGTGCCCAGCCCCATTGTCTTTTCATACAAACTTTAAAATCAGTTTGTCCACTTTTGTTGTTGTTGTTGTTGTTTGTTGTTTAAGACAGAATCTCTGTCATGCAGGCTGGAGTGCAATGGTGTGATCTCGGCTCACTGCAACCTCTGCCTGCCAGGTTCAAGCGATTCTCCCGCCTGTCTCCCGAGTAGCTGGGATTACAGGCGCACGACACCATGCCCAGCTAACTTTTGTATTCATTTTTAGTAGAGACGGAGTTTCACCATGTTGGCCAGGATGGTATCAATCTCTGACCTTGTGATCCACCCACCTCGGCCTCTCAAAGTACTGGGATTACAGGTGTGAGCCACCACGCCTGGCAGCTTGTCCACTTTTACAAAAAAAAAAAAAAATACTGCTGGAATTTTTATTGGAATTGCATTGATTCTAAATCAGTGTGGGAAGAATTTATATCTTAGCAATATTTAATTTTCCAATCCGTGAACATGGTATGCCTCCTCTTTTTTTTTTAAGGTTTTCTTTGTTTTTTGTTTGTTTTGTTTTGAGATGGAGTTTCGCTCCTGTTGCCCAAGCTGGAGTGCAGTGGCGCTGTCTTGGCTCACTGCAACCTCTGCCTCCCTGGTTCAAGCAATTCTCCTGCCTCAGCCTCCCAAAAAGCTGGGATTACAGGCACCAGTCACCACGGTCCTGGCTAATTTTTTGTATTTTTAGTAAAGACGGGGTTTCACCATGTTGGCCAGGCTGGTCTTGAACTCCTGACCTCAGGTGATCCATACACCTTGGACTTCCAAAGTGCTGGGATTACAGGTGTAAGCCACTGTGCCTGGCCTCTTTAATTTTTTTTTTTTTATTAGTGCTTTATAGTTTTCAGCAGACAGACCTTGCACATATTTTGTTAGATTTATACCTAAGTATTTCATGTTTTCTGGTACTACTGTAAATAATGCTTCAATTTTATTTTCAAATTCCAATTGTTTATTGCTAATATATAGAAATTTATTTGATTTTTTAATGTTGACCCTTCCCTTTTATTGTTAATCTTCATTATAGATTAACTTCCCTCTTACCTTTCTCACATAAAGACTTTATGGCTATCACATTGCCTTAAGATGGAATGTTAAATACACTCTTTTAAAGTGAGTGAGGAAATGAAAATCAGCTGTAAAGTAAGGAAAACAAACTGTAGAGAAAAGCAAACAGACTATAACTAACTAATTAATTTGTTGTAACTCTTATACCACTCTCATATAGAAAATGCTGTAATCCCATTAAATTTCTTTGTTTTCTACCTGTGTAAGCAAGAACTTAACTCTTAACTTTGGAGCACAGATCCCATTTCTCTAGATTCTTTGTCTCCTGGATGATCATTTCACCTTTTCACTTGAATAAACTTTGAACTGGATTCTGATCCTTTTAATTCTTTCAGGTTTACAGAGGGAAGATTCAAGCCTCAACAGGCCAGGTCAGTTGGACAAGGTGACCTTTAAGCCCTCTTCTAGCTTCATGAAAACAGATCTGAAATTTGCCTGATCTCAGCAATGGTAGTGAAAAGACCGTGTACCTGAATGATCTGGTGGCAGGTATGTCCTGTGCACTTAGTATTCTCTAAGTTCTGGGAGGGGCGGATTATCTCTAAGCAAATGCCAGGAAGAGGCAGGAGATTCCGGTATCCTGATATGCTTAGCAATATCATCTCATTCACCAGACAGGAAGCCCGTGTGCCTGTCCTCTAAGGCTAACTGTCAGGAGGGTAAGGTGTGGGTGGGTTTTATTCACTGCTCCATCCTCGGAGGCTAGCAAAGTGCCGGAAGAGGGAGAAATCTCTAGCGTTTATAGACAGACCAACACTTGTACCCTGAAAGGACACAGTACTACAAGGGATTGGTAGAGGTAATGATTACAGGCAACAGACTGTTCAAAACAACTATATTTAGACAAGTGTATTTTTGCAAAACAATGAAAGCTCAGTGTTCCTTTCAAAATGAAAACTTTCCTTTTCCATACCTCACTATCAATTATTTCAGTCTCAGATATGCCCCGTTCTGTTTCTCCCACAATATTTGACTTAATTAACAATACGGTCGAATATTTACAAGGAAGTTATTCCTAAAACTGTTGTTCAAAATCACATCTGATTTTTTCACCTGACTTTTGTGGTATAGACGTTTTTGTTTTTAATGATGTTACTGGGGTTAACTTTTTCCAAAAGTGGTTTCTAAGAGTGAAAACCTGGGGGGAAATCATAAATGGCCAAAGAGGTTAAATAAATTGTTACCTTCATTAAGTAAAATACTTGCAGCCACTATAATGATGTGAAATTTTATTTACTGGTAAGAAAATTTCATAAGGTATTACTGAGTGGGGAAAAAATCAGTTTATAAAACACTATGTAAAATGTGATTCCACCTTTTGTTTTAAAAAAATTTTATATATTTAAATATATTAATATGCAAATATAAGCATACATAAATATAAGTATATAAATATTCTAGAACAATATACAACAAAATATTGACAATGATTATCTCTAGGATTTCAAATCATTTTTGTATTCTTTGTATTTGTTATAACAGGGTTTCTTTATTTTTTACTTTTATTTTTATTTTTTTTGAGATGGAGTCTCTCTCTGCTGCGCAGGCTGGAGTGCAGTGTTGCAATCTCCGCTCACTGCAACCTCTGCCTCCCAGGTTCAAGTGATTCGCTGGCCTCAGCCTCCTGTGTAGCTGGGATTACAGGCGCCTGCCACCACGCCCAGTTAAGTTTTGTGTATTTAGTAAAGACGAGGTCTCACCATGTTGACCAGGTTGGTCTTGAACTCCTGACCTCAGGTGATCTGCCCTCCTCGGCCTCCCAAAGGGCTGGAATTACAGGCGTGAGCCACCATGCCCGGCCAACAGGGTTTCTTCATAATCAGGAAAGGCAATAATGCTACTGTCATCTTATGAAAAACATTTAAATAAAAGTACATTTCCCTCTAAGAACACAGCTCTGGAATTATAACATAAGCAATTAGAAATGAACAAGAACTAGATCTAATACAGGTTTCATAAAGTCTGTTGCTCAGCTCTCTTGTGGCCCCCAGAGCTGTCCATCTTCACTTGCCAACCTGTGCCCACAGCAAACCCCCTTAACTCCAAGCCCTGGTACTCAGCACCACCAGCCTGGGCTTGAGTACCTCTCCCTGAGCTGGGCCTGCATGGAGCAAAAAATGTGTAGGCAGCCAGAGTCCCAGCTGCCGGGGAGGCTGAGGCAGTGTTGCTGCTGATAAAGCCACTGTCCATCCAGTAGCGATGAGACTCTTTAGACATCTGTACAATCTCTGGGCCCAAGAGTTTTCCTTTCTCTATCTTCCCTCTCTTCCTCCTCCCTTTCTCTTTTCTTCCCTTGCTTCAACTTTCCTTCCCTTGCTTCCACTTCCCTTCCCTCATTTTCTCCACATCTCCCAAGCACCTGTAGGTCACAAGGGACACAATGATGAATCACCCACAGTCCCCCTCAAGGGACCTGCAACTAGAGAGGGAAGCAGGTGAGTCCTAGAGTCTGCCTCTGTGTGCTCCGTGCCCTGAGGGAGGGCATCCTGGAGGAAGTGACATCTGCATCAAATCCTGAAGGATGAGAAGGAGTTGGTCAGGAAAGACAGTGGACAAGAGCCCAATCTTCATGGGCAAGTTGGTTGCTGCTTCAGGTTCCTGACTGGCCCTGGTGTTCCATAGGACCAGTCCTGCCCAGAAAATGGCTTTAAGTCATTCGTTGGCTGGGGTGAGCTCCCTAGCCATCTCACACCACTGCCTCCCTGGCAGCCCAGCCCACCTGGCCCTACGATGCAGCAGGGCTTGGCTGATGCTCACCCCATAAATTCTGCTGAGTCAGGGTCTGTTTCCATGCTCAGGACTTCCTGGAGGGGCTTGCACAACTGCTCCGCCAGGTCATGCCCAGGTTTTAGAGTTCTCACCATCAGCTTGGCGATTCTTCATTATTTTGAATCCAGATCCTTCCTGCTGCATTCAATCCAGTGTCTTTTGCTTTATCACCAAGGTTTTAAAAAATGAAGAAAAACTGGTCTCCCTGTTCTGTAGAAGAACAGCTTTTCATCTAGAAAGCTGTCCCTCCTTCATTGTTAAGCCCTTGGGCTTTAAGCAGGAATGTATTTGGGGATCTTTCTCATTACTCTCGCCTTGACCGTGGACCACCCTGGGCATTCAGATCGATTTGCCACTTGGGGGCCATAATTGAATGAAAGACCAATCCAGAAATTATTAGTTCATATGGAACACTGATTGTCTCTGTGGGTAAATCCACTACCCTCTCCAATTTTCTCCTAGTAACAGTTTTAAAAAGTATCTCGTAAGAAGATAGACCTTGGAGAGATCAGTTTTAGGATAAGTCAACCTTGAAGTTAGACATGGGAGCTGGAGACCAGGATAGGAGTATTGCAGTAAGGGTGAGGAGGCTCACTAAGATCATTCAAAGAAAGGAGAGCAAATAAACATCCATTGTTGTGTAATTTTAAAATGTTTTAATACATTCTAGTCACCAGGTGCGGTGGCTCATGCCAGTAATCACAGCACTTTGGGAGGCCGAGGTGCGCAGATTATCTGAGGCCAGGAGTTCGAGACCAGCCTGGCCAACATGGCAAAACCCCATCTCTACTAAAAATACAAAAATTAGCTGGGTGTGGTGGCACATACCTGTAATCCCAGCCACTCATGAGGCTGAGGCAAGAGAATCTCTTGAACCTGGAAGGCAGCGGTTGGAGTGAGCTGAGATTGCACCACTGCACTCCAGCCTAGGCGATAGAGTGAGACTCCATCTCAAATAAAAAAACACGAACAAAAACAAAACAAAACAAAAAACAAAAAAAACATGTGTTCTATTCAACAAAGGAGAGAGAAAGACGGTTTGGAGGTAAGTGTTGGACACAATCATCAGAAGGAAGCATTCATTGGGGAAGTTGATTTAGAAGAGTTGGAACGAGGTTGGAGGCGGGAGTCTTGCCAGGTTGGAACAGAATCCGGAACTGCTGCCTGGGCAGCTCCCACCAGAGCCAGTAGGGACTGAGGTTGGGGGATGTGAAGGACTTTGGGGTCAGCGTGGCTACACAGGCCTTTATCTCCTTCCTGTATTCTGTCATCGTGAATGGTAGCCTTCTATGGAGAGGCCACATGGGCAAGCCCTATCTTCCTACTCCACTCTATGATCGTCTGTCAAAGCCCTTTGAGTACATGCTCAGTGCTCTCTAGGTCCAATGCTCTACCCACTTTAAGTTCCTGTAGGGAGTTGGAGAAATAAGTTGGGACATGCACACCCATGTGACTTTTGCCCTCTCCCTGCACCTTTAACTTCTGATTCATCCCTTGCGAGCAGCTTCACCTGCGTGTGCCCACGGCATGTTCTGGTGTATTCTCTCATGTCGAAATCAATTCAGTCCAGAGAGGAAGTGACTGGGAGCCACCATGGGGTGTATCACTGGTCTTTAACTGGCTGTTAGGTCCAGAGGCAGGACAATCAGAGACCCATCTCAGGGCCTTTGCTCTGTTCTTAGAGGTAGAAAGCAGCCTGTGCCCCAACTCCCTCACCCCCTACAAACCACACTCCAGGCAAGGGGGGCCAGCAGTAGTCTGTGGGTCCTCTTTTCCTTGGGAGCACACCCTGCCACAGTGCTGCTTCCCAGGAGAGAGCCATGTGGACAAGCCCCATCCTTCTATTCTACTCTGTACTCATCCAGCAAGTGCTGCAGAGCCACCCCATGGTGGCTGTGCAAGTGGCCAAGGATACAGGGCTTAATAAGACACCATCTGTTGTAGCCAGCCTCCAAGATGTATCCCTGGGATCCTTGCTTCTGGCATTCACACACTCCTTGGCCCCCTCTCATGTTGAATTAGGACTGGCCTTGATCACTGGATTACAGTAGAAGTCTCAGCAGATGACTTCCAAGGTGAAGGCATTGTAGTTTCCACCTTGCTCTCCTGAATGGCTCCTTCCAGGGAAAGGCAGCTACCAGACCATAAGGACACTCAAGCAACTCCATAAACAGGACCCTAGGGAAAGGTACTGAGCTCCTGGACAATAGCCAGCATTGACTTTCCAGCCATGTGAGTGACCTACCCTAGAAGTGGACCCCCAGCCCCAATCAAGCCCTCAGATGACATATGATTGCAACTACATGAGAGATCTCAAACAAGAGCTGCCCAGCCATGACATTTCCAAATCTGCAAAAATTATGACAGATTTTTTTTAAAAAGATTATTGCTGTTTAAAGCCACTGCATTTTGACATGATTTGTTATGCAGTAATAGACAATAAAAAGCAAACCAACTTAGCCATTTTTATTACTGTTCTCAATTCTCTATAACAACATACCTCCTTATGTCTTGCACACTGGGTAAACTACAGCACCTGCCATGCCTTGGATAAATGCATGGGAGTGGAATTGCTGGGAATTAGGATAGGGGTATGTTGGCTTTTACCAGTTTATTTTCTCACCAGTAATGTATGAGAGCTTAAACGTCCTCAGCGACTCTTGGCATTGTCAGTCTTTATCATTTTAAGCCATTCTGATGACAGTATCATAGAATCTCACTGAGATTTTATTTTGCATTTCCCTGACAACTAATGGTGTTGAGTGCTTTTTCAGGTGCTTACTAGCCCTTTAGTCACCCTAATTTGTAAAATGCTTATTCAAGTCTTTTGCCCCCAGTGTTTGTTGGTTCGGTTGCCTTTTTCTTATTGATTTGTAGGAAACCTTTATATATTCAGGATATGAGTCCTTTGTCAGATATATGCATTGGGAAAGATCTCTTGTCTCTTGTCCTCTTTTTAATCTTTTGATTAAAAGAGGGTTTTGTTTTAATGAAGTCTAACTTACAAATTTTTAAAATTTATAGTAAGTGCCTTTTATGTCCAGCTTAAAAGATCTTTGCTTGGTCATGGAGACTGCCCCCCACCCTACTCTGTTTGCTTCTAGGAGCTTTATTGGTTTACTTTTCACATTGAAGTCTATGATTTATCTTGAATTAATGTGTACAGTGTGAGGAAGGGGTCAGAGTTTTATTTTCCCCCTTTTTTTCCCTTATGAATATGCATAGAAAAAACCATCCTTCTCTCTATAGAATTGCATCAGCTCCTATGTTGTAAATTAAGTGACCATATATGCATGGATCCGTCACAGACAGTTTTAAAGGTATAGATTTCCAGATCCTCAACTTCTCTATGTCTTCTTTTCTCATGTGGATCTATTTGCCTCTGCAGTCAAACCTCAAGCCAGTCTTCTTTTCCCATCTCATTTACCTTTCCAAACAAGGCCTTTAACCCAATCCCAGTCTGACCATGGTACATGAACTAGACATGTGCACACTACTGGAAACTCAAAAAAAGTGGTGATTGGAGAATGCACACCCCCTGAGACGGAGACCCCTTCAAAGCACAGAAAGCATCTGCTATAGAAATTGAGGGGAACAGCACTTTGTTCCATTTACGGGACAAATTCTAGGTGGCAAGACTCTGTGTGTTGTCTATTTTGCTTAGAATTAGAATTTAGAATTGAAATATTTTGGGCGGGCTTTGTCTTGAGGCTGTGTATTATATTTATTTGAGTCTGAAAATGACTTCAGATTTTCTTTTGATGGATAGTAAGTCTAATTGGGCTGACTGGGTTGGCAATGAATTCTGGCTTTGCCAATTAGCTTATATGGCAGATATTTTCCATAAATTAAACAAACAAAATATGCAACTCTGAGGTTCTGGAGAAACTATACACAACATGAGGGAAATTATGTTTTTTCGCAGCTGTTAAAATTATGATATGAAATTTAGATGTCAACTTAAAATTGTGGAACAGAGTATGCAGTTTTCCAAAATTTATTTAGGGGATGTACAACAGGAAATGTTGAAGACTAGTCTAAAGCAGTGGTTCTCAACTCCGGTTGCAATTGGAATCACTTAGAAAATTTGAAAGATGATGATGCCTGGGCTTCTCCCCTGGCCAGTTAAATCAGAAGAGCCAAGAGTGAATAGTTTAAAAGCTCCCCAGGTGATTCAAAGTGCAGCCAGGCCTCAAACCACTTTCTCCATCCTCCACCCTGCCCTGTTTCTGTGTACTCACGGCCATCTCAGCCCCTCTCCCTTCCTCACCCCAAACGCTCAAGGCTGTGTCTCAACCCTCAGACCCATATCTAGCCCCAAGCGTAGATGTTACGTCTTGGACATCCACAAGCCTTTCGAACGTAGCATGTCCCAAACCAGCCTTGGCAATATTTTTGATCATGCATTAGTAAAAACTGTGGGGAGCGTATACCCCAAAATGTGCATATTTTTAAAAAGTATACACATTAATCACTATGTTAATATGCTATGCGCATTTTTAAATGGCTATAAAACAGAAAATATAAAAGTATGAGGCCAAAAATTAGTATAATTACAGATTTTAATATTTTCTCTCTACATTCTATGGACAACCTCCATTGTCTTTGCACATGCTGATCCTTCTTCCTGGAATTTCCTTCCTTTGTCCTCATGTACAATTTTCTGCTCGTCCTTCAAGATGCAGCTTGCAAGCCTCCCTTTAGACACTTCTACAGGTGGAGCCGACCATGCCCTACCTCCATGGCACTGTCAGGGGACCCTTATAGGCTTCTGTCTTCATACCTGTCATGGTATATTAATCCTTGGTGTTTGAATGTCTCTCTCTCCCCTGCCAGCTCAAGAACCTGTTGAGAGGAGCACCTAGCATAAGACCTAGCTTGTAATAGGTTTGTAATAAATGCATTGATGATGCAGTGAGTTGAACAGTGGAGTGAGCAAAGAGGAGGTGGTCAAAATGTCTAACAACCCGTAGAGTGGCTGGGTGGGGGATGGCGGTGGTAAGTTCAAGGGCATGGCACCAGAATCTGCTTGACCATTTGGTGAAGGCTTTCATGGCAGAAGGGGAGAGGGCAAAGAAGTGCATGCAAAAGAGACTGCAAGGGCAATCTGAGCTCACTTTTATGATGAACTGCTCTCGTGAGAACTAATGCACTTCCTAGAACTAACTCACTCCTGTGTTAACAGCATTAATCCATTCATGAGGTCTCTACCCTCATGACCCAATCACATTTTAAGGCCCCACCTCCCAATTCCATCAGTGACAATTAAATTTCAGCATAAGTTTTTGTGGAGACACTCAAAACATACTATATATATATAATATGCCTCTGCAGTCAAACCTCAAGCCAGTCTTCTTTTCCCATCTCATTTACCTTTCCAAATAAGGCCTTTAACCCAATCCCAGTCAGACCATGGTGCATGAACTAGACATGTGAGATTTTATTTTGCATAAATAAAAAATATGTATATATATACACTGTGTTTCGAGTGTCCCCATAAAAAATTAACATTTATATATATATCATATTGTGTATGTATATAACATTTATATATATCATATTGTGTATATATATATAACATTTATATATATACATAAACATTTGACCTTAAACAACACAGGGATTACGGGCACCAACTTCCCAGGCAATCAAAAATTCACATATAACTTTTGATCCCCAAAAACTTAACTACTAATAGGCTACTGTGGATTAGAAGCCTTCAATAACATGAATAGTCAATTAACACATATTTCATATTTCATATGTATGATATATTGTATTCTTACAATAAAGGAAGAGAAAAGAAAATATTAAGAAAATCGTAAGAAAGAGAAAATATATTTAGTATTCATTAGGTGGAAGTGGGTCATCATAAAGGGCTTCATTCTCATCTTCATGTTGAGTATGCTGAGGAGGAGGAAGAGGAGGAGTTGGTCTTGCTGTCTCAGAAATGGCAGAGGAGAAAGAGGTGGGAGAGCTGGAAGGGGAGGCAGGAGAAGCAGGCACACTCAATGCACTTTTTTTGTTGTTGTTTTGTTTTGATTTTTTGAGACAGAGTCTCACTCTATCACCCAGGCTGGAGTTCAATGGCGTGATCTTGGCTCACTGCAACCTCTGCCTCCTGGGTTCAAGCAATTCTTCTACCTCAGCCTCCTGAGTAACTAGGATTACAGGCGCCCACCACCGCACCCCACTAATTTTTGTATTTTTAGTAGAGACAGGGTTTTGCCATGTTGGCCAGGCTGTTTTCAAACTCCTGACCTCGTGATCCACCTGCCTCAGCTTCCCAAAGTGTTGGGATTACAGGCGTGAGCCACTGCGCCTGCCAGTGCACTTTTTATTGAGAAAAATTTGTGTATAAGTGAGTACACGCAGCTCAAACCTATGTTGTTCAAGGGTCAACTGTGTGTGTGTGGGTGGGCGGAGGGGGGATGGAGACAGAGAAGGAGAGAGAGAGTTCTTATAAGGAATTGGCTCACACGATTATGGAGGCTGCCAAGTCCTGAGATCTGCAGTCAGCAAGCTGGAGACCCAGGAGAGCTGATGGTGCAGTTCTAGTCTGAATGTCAGCTGACTGGAGACCAAGGAAGAGCCAATGTTTTAGTTCAAGTCTGAAAGCAGGAAGAGCACTGATACTGCAGCTGGAAGGCAGTTGGCAGAAGTAGTTCCCTTCTCCTTCAGAGTGAGGGCCAACCTCTTCATTCCATTCAGACCCTCAGCTGATTGGATGAGGCCCACCCACATTTGAGGGCAATCTGCTTTACTCAAATGATGATCTCATCCACAAACACCCTCATAGACATACCCAGAAAGAATAGTGTTTGACCAAATGTCTGGGCACCCCATGCCCAGTCAAGTTGACCCATAAAATTAACTGTCACAGCAGCCAGGGCAGAAATGGAAGTGAGACAGTGGTGGTGGAGGAGCTGCAGCCAGCACCTGAGGCCCTGCCCTGTGAGAGGTCCTACAGAGATAATGCGGAGCTTATGCCAGGCCCTGTCCACCTGCTCACCCTCAGGGGCAGAGACACAGTCCTCCAGCCAGGAACAAGGCTGTGCCAAGAGATTCCCTTCAGCTTAGGGCAGAGTGAAGATGCCGTACCCCAGTGATTCTCAATTGGGGCAGTCTTATCTCCCAGGAGACATTTGGCAATATCTGAATACCTTTTCAGTTGTCACAGTGAAGGTGGTGGTCATAATCCTGACCACTCACATCCAGCTGGTAGAGGCCAGGGGTGCTGCTAATGCACAGGACAGCCCCCACAACAGAGATTGATCAGGTCCCAAATGTCACTGGCGCTGAAGTTGAGGAATCCTGCCCTCACCTTCTTTACACCACACCTTCCCTCAAGCTGCTCCTGGCGTGCCCTTCTCCATCAAGCCAACTTGTTAAACCTCTTCACGGCTGAGATCATGCTACTTTCTTCTTCAGATCTGCCACCCTCTAGCTGGGTGACTTTTAGGCAAGTGATCTGACCTCTGAGCCAGAGTTTCCATCTTGTAAAAAAAAAATCCCTTCCTGCATGGTCAGCTGTCATGAAAAGGACACATGGTGATGGGCAGACAAAGACAAGGCTTAGCTTCATGTTTGACTCCTGGGAGCACCCAGTTCATGGAGGCTGCTGCTGTTACTAATCTCTGTTTCCATCTTCCCCTGGAAATCCTGAGGTTTATTTGTGAGTCTTTGGACTGATATATGGACAACATACTCTGCATTAGCATGAAGAAGTGAGTGAAGACTCTCCCTTGAACTGTGTGCACTGAAACAGCAGAGGTCACATCTCGATATCTCAGTGCCTTTACAGTGCCAGGGATGGGGTAGGTGCTGAGCGCCTGGTATGTGCTCACCCTTTGCTGTACAAAACACAGAAAGCCCCACGGGCTTTGAACTGTAATTAGGTAGAGGGTGTGTGGGACTCCCCTTGGATCGCTGACTTTGGCTTCTGCTCCCGACCTGCATAGGCAGATATTTTCTAGTAGATATCAGAGACTCCGGTTGATAGCACTACAATGGCTTTTCTCCCAACTTTTTATTTTACAAATTATCAAGCCAACGGAAAAGTTGCAAGAATAGCACAATGAACGTGCATATACCCTTCACCTGGATTCACCACTTTTGTTTCGTTTCTCTCAGTATACATGTTTGTGTGTGTTGGAGACATATGACATTTTACCTCTAAACCAGGCATCTCCTAGGAACAAGAACAGCTTCCCATATAACTACAATACAATGATGACCCTCAAAAAACTTTGCATTAATAAATCCCATTAGTTAACATACCATTCTTAGTTCATTTTCCTCAGTTGTTCCAATAGTTTTTTTTTTTTTCAAGATTTGTTTTGATCAAGGAGCCAGTCAAGAATCAAAGCATTTTATGGATTTGTCATGTCTCTTTAATCTACAATCTTTGCCCTCCTTGTTTTTTTTTTTTTTTTGACATCCAAGACACCTACATTTCTTTTTAAGACTGCAGACCAGTTGTTTTGCAGAATATCCCTGGATTTGAGTTTGTCTGCTGCTTCTGCGTGATTAAATTCAGGGTATGCATTTCTGGCAGCAATAGCACATTTGGGGTTGTGTCCTTCTTGGGGCAGCCCATCAGGGAGCAGCACGTGATGTCTAGTTCCCCACTATTGCTGTTCTTATTTTTGATCCCATAAGTTGTCATGCAAGAGAGTTTTGCAGAGAGACCTACATCCTTTCTTCTCACTCCATAAGCCACCTACATTGAAGATCTCCCCATGAATATGGGGATGCAGCCCTGTCTGTGGCTGAGGGACTAGAGATGATGGAGGCATGTCCAGATCTGCTTTCCAGGGCCCCTAGCCCCTTCCCCCAGCCCTAATCTCCACTCCCAACTCCAGGGAGGGCATGGGACTCCCTCCCCTGGGCCCTGCCTTTGCAGACTTTCCAGAGAGCACCAGAGGGGAATGCCATTACCCACCATCATAGAAGCAGCACCAATTATATTTGTGACATTTTTCAGTTTACAAAAGACTTTCCTATTGCTTTCTTTTCTTTTCTTTTTTCTTTTTCTTTTTTTTTTTTTTTTTTTTTTTTTTTTTGAGATGAGGTTTCACCATATTGCCTAGGCTGGTCTCGAACTCCTGGGCTCAAGCAATCCTCCTGCCTCAGCCTCCCAAAGTGCTGGAATTGCAGGCCTGAGCCATTGTGTCTAGCCCCCATTCATTTCTAGTGGCAAATAGTAAAAGCTGCCACTTCATCAAGTATATACCACCAGTCTCGGGGTTAAAAGCATCATTATGCATTAAGGTCATCCCAAGTACTCCTGTCACCCTCTGTATGGACGGGGAAACCAAGGCCCAGAGAAGTTAAGCAGCTTGCCCAAGGTCCCCCAGCTAGGAAGTGGCAGGGCTGGGACTGGGGCCCCGGCCTCCTAGAGCCTCTGGGTCACTGTGCTAAGCCCCAAGCTGCATGGTCTGCTTTGAGCATCCAGCAAAATGAGAGCTGAGCAGCACAGACACGGAGGTACCCATTTGCAAATCGAGGAAATCAGGCCCAGAAAGGGGGTGTGATCTGAAAAAATTTGTGAAACTGGGACCAGCCCCAAGAACTTCTGAGTCCTGGCCTAGAGTCTTGCCACAGCCTCGGGCTGCTTGTGGGACCAAGGCCAGAGATGTCAAGGATGCCAACAGTCATCTATCAAGGGGGATGAGTAGAGAGAAGGGTGATAGCAGGGACAGTCCCAGCACCACGCCCTCAACGCAGCCACACCAGAGCAGGGGAGACTCCACCTCACTTGGAAGAAAGACAGTCTGAACCACCTTTGCCTCGAAATCCATCTCCCTTCCTGCCAACGTGGCTACCACACCCTGCCTCTCCCCGGCTGGGGAAAGAACCATTGTGTCCCAGCTGCCAGTCATCCCTACTTGTCAAGGCACACACATTTTAGGAGGAAGAGGCTGGTTCCTAAGGAAAACCCCTGCCTGGCCTGATAGACTTGAGCTGCAGGTTTCTTAAACCCTGGTCTCAGATGACAAGCCAAGAATTCCACCTCCGGGTTGTAAGCTGAAGTACCAATTTGGGGTGGGGTGAGGGAGGTAGCCTGGAATCATGTGGCAGGGTGTACATGAGACAAGAAAAGCCAAAGGGCAGAGGGTGAAGGTCTACCTATTATCTGCCCTGCAAATCCTAGATCAAAGTCCACCTCTTCCACGAAGTCCACCTCTTCCACGGAGTCCACCCTGATCGCCCCAGGGCCCATGAAGCTCTCCTCAGGTACACAAGTTTGCTCGTTGGGGCAAACTTGTACCTCCTCTTCCATAGTGCAAATCTGGGGGCCATGCTTATACAGTTATTTGGGCCTGATATGGAGCTGTGTGCATTGGGTGCTCCGTACATGTTTTAAATAGCTGAATAAATTGAAAGAATCCATTCATCCATTCATTCCATTGGAAAAATAATTAATGGGCAACAACCGCAAGCTCGGATCTCTTCTAGGTGTCCTTGCCCTTGGGTGCTGATGTTCTAATGTAGGAAGACACCACAGACAGATACTGGAAGCACTAGGAAGAAACAGTGTATGAATGCATGACGTGGAGGTTGGGATAGGAGAGAGTGGGGAGAGAGACCGCCACCCTCCTGCCATCTCATCAAGCCCCTCTAGCCCCAGCCCCCTTTACCCACAAGGACAGACACTCTGGAGAGCACCTGGGCCTTGCCTGAGGTGGGCAGGCAGGCTGCTGGCCATGCCTTATGTGAGCTGGAGACAGAATGTTCTGGGAGGGGACATTTTTCCTAGGCTTCTGGAATAGTGGCCATTTTTTCTCCCAGGAGCACCAGAAATAAAACTTCCAGCCACCCAGGGGAGAAACTGAGAGCTTGGCCCATACTAAGACCAAGGGCAGTTGAGGAAGGGGACAACAGCCTGGGGTGTTCAGAAAAGGGCAGTCACAGCTGGGCGTGGTGGCTCACGCCTGTAATCCTAGCACATTGGGAGGCTGAGGCTGGCAGATCACCTGAGGTCAGGAGTTTAAGACCAGTCTGGCCAACATGGTAAAAGCCCGTCTCTACACAAATACAAAAATTACCTGGGCATGGTGGTGGGTGCCTGTAGTCCCAGCTAGTCAGGAGGCTGAGGTGGAAGAATCGCTTGAACCCGGGAGGTGGAGGTTGCAGTGAGCCGAGATCATGTCATTGCATTCCAGCCTGGGTGACAGAGTGAGACTCAATCTCGAAAGGGAAGGGAAGGAAAGGAGAGGGGAGGGGAGGGAAGGGAAAAAAGGCAGTCGTATCAAAATGCTGTGGGCTGGGAGTGGGGCACCGACAGATGAACTGATTTTCCCTGCTTCCCTCCATGGGGCCTTCCTTGGCCACTCAGTGTACATTGTACTTCTGGCCGCCTGTCTCCCACTTTCCTCCCCTCCGCTCCACACAGCACGTATCACCCTCCGACATGCTGTCTGCTTTACCTATCTATTGTTAAACACAGTAAATAAGTAAGGTACATACTAGCAGGTTGTTTGCCAACCTTTCCCACCCTTCCTAGAATGCCAGCTCAAGGACTGGGATTGTTGCTTCATTTGTTCACTGCCATGTCTCAGCACCTAGAACAGTGCCTGTTTCACACTAGGTGCTCAAAGAATATTATTCATTCCTTCCTCCAACCTTCCGGAACACTCCCCAGGTGTCTTTTCTGTGCCCCATACTGGGCTGTGAGCAGGGGACAGATTTATAAATAAGATGTTACCCCTGTCTTAACAGAGTTCATGGCCCCCCTGGGGAATGAATGACTTCAGAGGGTGGTGTGCTCCCCACCCACCTCATCCCAAAAACTCTCTGTCCTAGCCCAACTTTCAACTTGGACCTCCAGTAACTGGGCCTGTAGAGCCTGCAGAGCTGGTGTTAGCAGTTACTCTGCTGTCTGTGGTCTTATCTTCTCAAATATTATGCAGGGGGCACTAGGAGAGGGCCCCACTGTGTCAAGGTGGCAGGACCTCACACAGGGGACAGGTGCCATGATCGATGTGGCTGGGAGGATGCTGGGTGTGGGAAAGAGAGGGCTTAAGTGATCCTTCCACCTCGGTGGGAAAGAGAGGAGAATGTGGAAAGGAGGAAGAGGGCATGATGGGAGGAGAGGCGGAGGAAGCCGAAGAGGGCAGCCTGCAAACCCCACACAGGATAAGACACAGTGGATGTGGTTGAGGTCACTCCAGGATCAAGGGTGAGGCCTTTCCTGGGTGACTGAGGTCCTGGCAGGGCTACAAGAGGCTGTGAAGCAATGCACTCGGCTTGTCCAACCCGAGAGAAGGCTGCATGTGGGTGGTGAAAAGCAACAGAGGGGGCTAGCTCCTCTAGGCTGGAGGGAGCCTTGCAGCTAGAAGCAGCTTTGGAAATGACCCATTCACACACTTCATTTTCCAGGTGAGGATGCAAGCCCAGAGAGGTTAAGAATTTGCCTGCGATCACCAGCAGAGGCCAGGACTCCTTCCAGCATCCCACACTTGCCTGCCTCAATTCTTCAACCTTGATTACCTATCTTTCTCTGAAGAATCTCAAGTGTCACATACTTTTTAATTGTTCCAGGCACTAGGAAAAAAATGAACAGGAACTGAGGGCATGTCACATTCCAGGCACTGTCTGGGCTCTTCACTGTGCTGTATCTCAGAATAAGTCTCACCAGCTGGGTACAGTGGCTCAAGCCTGTAATCCCAGCACTTGGGGAGGCCGAGGTGGGAGGATCACTTAAGCCCAGAAGTTCAAGACCAGCCTGGGCAATATATCAAAACTCCTCCCCTACAAAAAAATACAAAAAGCATTAGGTGGGTGTGGTGGCACAGACCTGTAGTCCCAGCTACTCAGAATAAGCCTCACCAAGACCCCGGGGGACATAACTGTCTTGGTTTTACAGATGAGAGAGTAGAGACTCAGAGAGGTTAACAATTTGCTCAGGGTCACACAACTACTCCGGAAGCAGAGGTGAAACCAGGGACTTCAATGCCTAGCTTTCCCTCTGTTCCCCCTATTCTGCAGGGGTCACACCACCCAGGCCCTCAGGCTGTGGAGGCTCTGACAGTTGGTCTTGCCACAGAGAAAAGGATGGAGAGAAGGCTTCCGGACTGGAAGAGGCTCCCTGGGCCCCTTCCTTGATTGGTGATTGCTGGGGCTCACTGAGGTCAAGAGAGACCTAGCAGCTTCCTGGAATAAAACAAAGGGAGAAATGCCATAAAGGGTTAAATGCAATGGTATGTTGATATACTATAAACAAATAATTTTTTTTTTTTTTTGGAGATGGAGTCTTGCTCTGTCACCCAGGCTGGAGTTCAGTGGCACGATCTCGGCTCACTGCAACCTCCACCTCCCGGGTTCAAGAGATTCTTCTGCCTCAGCCTCTGAGTAGCTGGATTGCAGGCACCCGCCACCACACCCAGCTAATTTTTGTATTTTTAGTAGAGATGGGGTTTCACCATGTTGGCCAGGCTGGCCTCAAATGATCCCCCTGCCTCAGCCTCCCAGAGTGCTGGGATGACAGCCACAGTGCCCGGCCAGGATTTGTTTTTGAATGTTAATTCATGATGACCTATATTAGTTGAGTGGCCCAAAAATGTAACCCAAGAAAAAACCATCTGATAACAGGGTCTCCCTTCAACCTTGTATCCTCCTGGTAGTCTGAAGTCCATCATTTGTACCTCTAGTCTACCAAATATGAAGGTCAAGGGCAAGTGGCCTTCTTGTGCTGGCTGTGGGTAGTGACTGTGCTTGGCTGTGGCTCCAGGTTTGTCCCACTGAGCCTTTGCAGGGCTCCCGAGTCAGCATCTCTCTCCTGGACCCTGTGCCTTGCCCCAGCAAGGAGTCCCCCAAGGGGCACCCGGGTTCCAGCACCACAGGTGTGCTAGGGGACTCTGGAAGAGGTCTGGATGGGAGGGCAGTTCTAACAATGAGCAAGACACCCCGGCTTCCCTATCCTTAAAGCTGGCCAGCCTGGCGAGGAGGTCTTCCACCTGCCCCCTCATGGCCCAGGCTTCAGGGACCACGCCACCCACTGCCCTCTATCCCATAACGCCACTGCTCCTGTGTGGAACCTAGACGCTCATGAATCTACTTGCAGCAGCCTCCCCATCCCAGTCCTTTTCTCCCTCCCTCCACTTACTCCCATTGCCGTGTACTTAGATGGTTTTCTCCCCAGCAGTGAATGCACATGCCTGAAGTCAAACCCTCCTTCTAGCTCCTTCCAGAGGGGACAAGCAGAATGGTGCAGTAGAAAGACTGCAGCTTTTGAAATCAGACAGCCTGGGGTTTGAATCTCCAGCAAGTTCCTTAGCCAATCTGAGAACTCAAGTTTTTCAACTGTAGGATATACCTACAATGTCCACTTAGCAAGTATTTAGTTGAGAATTTAAATATATATCTAAAAGATCTGGCAACTGCAGGCACTTAATAAATGGTCCCTATTGCTGGTATTGCTCATGCAGTGTCTGGCTGCTGCTTTGCCAAGGGAGTGGGGATACCCTGGTACCCCACACTGGCACAGTATGGCCACACTCAAGTTCCAAGCACCCTGATTAGGTGCTTAGCCTCAGATGTTATGTATGGCATTAGTGGCTTTTACAAATCTGGGATTTCAACTGGCAAGATATTTTAAAGCCAGCATTGGCAAGAGTGCATGGGAAAAATCATTGACCCCTGGTTCGTAGGGTGCACGCTTTGTCTGGTAAAATCTTTCTAGGGGAACATCTAGAGATATGTATTAAAACAGCTCTGCCTGCAGGAATTCATAGAAAGTTGTGCAAAGAATTACATATCTGGATGTTCATGACAGCATTATTTGCAATACTAAACAAATAAAAAATATCCTCATCGCTCCTCACCTAACACTAGGGATTGTTGAGAAAAGACACAGTATATCCTGCTATAAAAGTAACATTGTGGCAGGCTGGGTGTGGTGGCTCATGCCTGTAATCCCAGCATTTTGAGAGGCTGAGGCAGGGGGATCCACTTGAGCCCAGAAGTTCAAGAACATCCTGGGCAACATAGGGAGACCCCGTCTCTACAAAAAAAAAAAAAAAAATTAAAAAATTAGCTGGGCCTGGTGGCACATGTCTGTGGTTTCAGCTACTTGGGAGGCTGAAGTGGGAGGATCACTTGAGCCCAGGAGGTCAAGGCTGCAGTCAACCACGATCAAGCCACTGCCCTCTAGCCTGGGCTTCAGAGCAAGACCCTATCTCAACAACAACAACAAAAAAGAGTTGTAGAAGTATAATATGGGGAAGTGTTTACAAAATATGAAAGCAGTTAAAAAGGCTATAAATTAGTGTGATCATTTGAAACACTCCCCCGGTCCCCTCAAGCCCCTCTTCAATGAGCTAGAAAAAGACTAGAGTACATGCACTGAAATATTAGTATTGCCTCTGGGTGGTGGGATTATGGGTGATTTTTACTTTCTTCTTTGTGTTTTTCTGTATTTTCAAAATCTCTACAATTATCTCTGTATTTTTAAAGAAAAATTATAAAATCACATTTATTGTGACAATATACAGACTAAGCATAGATTTTACCTAAATATTATGGTTAACTCATGTCAAGATCACAGATCTTAACCAAAAGACAGTTTCTGATTATAGATCAATGAACTTGTGAAAAACTCTTAAATTGTTCTTACAATCCTTTATATGTGTTTTTTTTTTCTTTCTTAAAACCCTTGTATTTTGGAATAATTTTAGACTTACAGAAAAGTGCAAAGACAGTCCCCATATAGCCCTTACACAGTTTACCCTACTGTTAACATTTTACATAACCGTACACATTTGTCCCAACTAAGAAAACAACATGGGAACGTCACTATTAACTAATTTTCAGGCTTTATTTGGATTTTACCAGTTTTCCCATTAACATCCGCTTTCTGTTCCAGGGTCAAGTCTGGGGTAGCACATCACAGATGTCTCCCCAGGCCGCTCTGTTGTGTGACAGTGTCCCAAACATTCCTTGTTTTTCATGTGCCCTGTGTGAATTTCATAATCAGAAAAAGGACAGATGATGATGCAGATGATGATGATGATGATGACGACTTAGGTCTGGGAATTCCTTCTGATCTCGTTTGGAGGCCAATGATCCCCGTTTGCCTGTTCAGCAGAACAAAAGGAGAAAGGCCCCAGTATCAACCGGAGACACAGAAGTTGGGGCACCCTGATCCTCCTGCCCACTGCCTTATCGGCCTCTGCTCCTGCCGCTGTCCCCCAGCCCAACGCGGGGAATCTTTTGGGACCCTTAGCTTGGGTTGGGCCCCTGCCAGTTGGGCGAGCGCGCGGGCGGTGCCCAAGTCAGCTGCTCCGTGCCCCACGTGGCCGCCCCGCCCCCTTGCCCGGGTCTCAAAAGCCCCGCCGGCCTCCGAGCGTCCGAACTGCCCGCTGCCCGCCCGGCCAGGCACCCCTGCAACATGGCCTGGAACACCAACCTCCGCTGGCGGCTGCCGCTCACCTGCCTGCTCCTGCAGGTAGCTATGGTGATTCTCTTCGGGGTGTTCGTGCGCTACGACTTCGATGCCGACGCCCACTGGTGGACAGAGAGGAAGCACAAGAACTTGAGCGAGGTGGAGAACGAATTCTACTATCGCTACCCGAGTAAGTCCCGCCGCCTGCAGGCCCAGTGGAGGCAAATCCACGCCGGTCCCCACCTGGCCAAGGGCTCGGCCCAGCGCAGGGCAGAGGAGGGGATCTGCGCTGCAGCCGCGGACTCCCCATCTCGCCAGCTGGGAAATTGTCAGATGTGCACAAACTCTTTTTCCCCGTGAAAAACTAGTAGGGAAAACACCGGGATAAGGTTTTTATTTGACCGCCCTCCCAGCCGTCAGAGGCCCCCAACATCCCTGTCAGAGAGCCCTGCTTGGTATCCTAAAAAGACCTGAGTCCTCTCGCTCCATTACCAACCAGTGGGTGACCTGGCTCCCTTGTCCAGAGGAGCGCTTACTCCAAATAAGCGGGTAGGTTCCATGTCGAGGGCGACAGGGATGGCTCAATGGCCAGCCAGCCCTGCTGGGGGCAGAGGTGTTGTGGGACCACTGGTGGGCCAGAAGGCCAGGACACCCACCCCCTTTTAGTCTGGAGAGGGAAAACAAGCACCCCTGAATTTTCTGGTGTCAGCGGTGCTGCGGTTAAGAGCACTACCCTGCAATCACATACCTCTCTTTCTCTCGTGCTCTTGTGGCTCTTGCCATAAACCGGGTGGGTGGCCTCAGGCAAATGCCAACCTTCCTAAACCTCAATTTCCTCATCTACAGAATGAAAATAATGGTAGGGCCTCCCTCACAGGGGTTGGGGTGAGGCTGTGGCGAGGCAGTGCAGGTAAAGCTCTGGCACAGAGTTGGGGTGGGATCCTCTCTTCATAATGGAGCAATTGCTACAAGAGCACCAAACACAGGTGTCCTAGGACTCAGGAGCAGGGAGAGCTAGCCCAAGGTCACTCTGAGCTGCCCAACCTCTGGACTCCCAGCCCGGGGCTCTTCCCAAAATCAGAATGTCCTTGTACTTTCTGATTTTCCACTCCATCCACCATCAGTCAATGACAATTATTCTAGCTGGTGGTGTTCATGTAGTCATTGACTGTTAGCTTCGGAAGGGACCCTAAAGCCCCTCTCCAGCATCCGCCTATATCAACTGGTGTTCCCTCCACACTTTAGACATTGTCGGCAACAGGGGATTCTCTATCTCCAAGAAAACAACTGCACACTTTCAGAATGGCAGCCTGCATGAGAAAAAGACTGAGTTTGGGGGGCTGCAGGCTTGGTGGGAGCCAGCCATATTAAGTGGCTGCCAAAAAGTTAGGGCTATCATGGGCTGCATTAATAGTTACATGATGCCTAGAAGGGAAGTAACAGACAAGGGGTGCGCCCCCTGCTGGGGAGACCACAGTTTCTCCTGGGCTCCATTTAGGGATGTTTTTAAAAAGGCATCTTGACAGCTGCAGCCTTGGGATTCAGGCTCCAAATCCACTATTCACATTGTCCACCTTTCCTCTCCTCAGCGGGGGACTTTCCAGCAAACAAGTGAGGCAGGCAAGCTTGAGACCCTCCTTTGCCTGTTCTTGTCCCTCCCTCCTGCTCTTGCTTCCCACTTGACCCCAGAGCACAAGGGGCAAGGCCTCCCATAGGCATTCACAGGTGCTCAATGTGTCTGGGGAGTGGAGGACCTCAAGACCTTAAATAGGCTGGGTTCGGTGGCTTACACCTGTATTCCCAGCACACTCTGGGAGGCCGAGGTGGGAGGATCGCTTGAGCTCGGGAGTTTGAGGCTACAGTGAGTTATGACAGCACCACTGCACTCCAGCCTAGGTGGCAGAATGAATCTCTATCTCTCTCCCTTTCAAAAAAAAAAAAGAGAGAGAGAGAGAAACTCTGTAATAGGAGCTGCAGAACCTCACCAGTGGGGAGGTACAGTCCTTATATCTCCCCAGCTCTTATCCTCCCACCACTCTCACCCACCCACCTTTCACACCCCACCTTCACGTATTCATGCAACAAGCGCTTATCTGTAGTGTGATCATATAATTTATCATCATCAGAGGACACCTTTGAGAGTGAAGGTGGTGCTGGTAGTAATTTGCCGGGACCTAGGGATAAGCTATGACTATCCCGGCAAACCAGGGCTGTGGTCACTCTGGATAAATAAGTTGAATATCCTGGGTCTCTGTTCCCAGACTTTTTGGAAGCAGAGAGGGGCACCATGGTGCCCAGGGCTCAGTGGGACCAAGTGCTCTGAGCAGAAGGGATCTGTGATGGCTTCCTGGGAAGTGGTGGATGGCGAGGAGGGGAGAAGCCGAGCAACCAAGGGGGCCACTAAAAGGGGGTGGTGTGGGGTGGTGTTGTGAGGAGGGGGAGTGGTTCTGTGTGGCCCAAGAGTAGGGTTTGTGAAAGGGATGGGGTAAGGATGCTAAGAGGGGGAGAGCCCCAGCATCAAGGAGGGCCTTGAGTTTCCCCTGCTAGTTCTCTTGGGGAGCTCTTGGCCACTGGAGCAGGAAGCAGCAGAGGAGAGGGGTACAGGGAAAGAATCTTGGCAAGAAGTAGTGGCCACCCCTTCAACCCTTCAACCGCACATGTATTCTCTCCTTTAATCATCACCACGACCTGTGAGGGAGGCACTGTGACGACCCCCATTCTACAGATGAGAAAACTAAGGCCAGAGAGGAGAAGTGTCTTGCAAAGGTCACTCAGCTGGGAAACCAGGGAGTAAGAGGAGCAGCCCTGGGGTCTGAGCCCATACTCCTGACCCACTCTCCTCCCTATTCTCAACCTTCCTCCTTTCCCCTCCTCCACTCACGGTGGCTGTGGTTAGGAGTTAGAGGGCACAAGGCTTCCTGGCCCATGTGAGTCCCCAAGCCTGGGTTCCTGGGCAGCGAGGTGGTTCCTAGGGGATTGGGGTGAGGGCAGGCCTCAAGGTGCCCTCCCTGTTCCTGGATCCAGGCCATCAGCAACTGTGTGAGCCTTGTTTCTACTCAGGGGGTTAGTGAAGCCTGCTGGCCATGTCCAGAGGAGTCCAGCTCCAGTTGGCTTGGCCTGAGGATAGCTCCCTAGGCATGGGCCCCACAGCAGGCAGCAGGTATGGAGCCAGTTGGGGACTCACCCTGGCAGTGCCCTTGGAGGCCCGTGATGCAGGCAGTGGCTGTGGTTGCTGAACATGCAGCTTCCCTATGGGCTGGTGATCCAGGGTCTGGGTGAATCGCTGAAGGCAGTGGCTTCAGGGAGGCTGGCCCAAGGAGGAGCCACCAGGGCCTGGACTCCAGAAGCTCACTGGAAGACCAAGGAGGGAGTGGGACACATTTTGGGAGATGACCCAGGGTGGAGGAAGCTCTGGTTTCAAACACCGGAAGGACTGTGTCATGAGGCCAAAGCAGGCTCCATTTGATAAAGGACGAGCTTACCCACAGGCAGGAGGCAGTGGAACTTTAGAATTAAACAGATCCTATTCGGGTGCATCACTGCGTGGAGGAGCCAACCACCTCACCACAGCGAGCCTCAGCGTGCCCATGTTAAGGTGGAAATATTATTTAAAGTACAGGATGTCTAAGAAGAGTCAAGATGACAGGTGACTGTTAGGGCACTCATCTCCTGGCGTAAAGAGAGAAGACAGTAAATGCTGCCACTGAGTTCCCCAGAAGGGAGTAAGTGCTCCTTCCATTAAGGTGATTAAGTATCAGCACCTTGTTAGAAACATGGTGGAGACATGTCTCCCTGAATATTAGTTGGAACTATTATAGGATTTAAATTATTTTGTGCACTTCCCAATCACAAAATGCTTTTTGCCTGCCCTGTCAGGTGGGGCATTTATAATTTCCATTTTATGATGGAAGTAATGAAGTTTCAAGAGGTGCTGGACACTCTCAGCCAGCCAGTGGCACAGGCAAGGTCAGAGCCAAGCCCCCCTGCCCCAGGGCTTACCTGCTTTCCAGGGTCTTCTGTGGCATTGCTGCCCTGACCATCTCCCCAGGAGATTTTGCAGTGTTGATGTGGAAGAGGTGGGCACGGAGTCTTGGGGAAATTAGGGAACTGGCCAGTAGGTCTCAAACCAAACAGTTAGGCTGGGCTGTGAATGGGAGGAGGAGGGGGACGCCACCCAGCCCCTGGAGGGCACCATCCTTCCTGTGCTGATGCAGCAGAGGAGAGGGCTGCAGAGGCCCATTAGTGTGGGACCCTAATGATCCCCTAGACTCAGCCATCTTGGTAGGGGACTCATCTACAGAGGGAAGCAACAGGAGCTAGAATGGGGCTGGGGGCTGGGAGTAAGGGAAGAGGGAGAACAGCTGGGTACTAGTGCCCCTGGAGGCCAGAGTGCCAGCCCCGCCCCATCAGGGACCTCCAGGTTGAGGAAGACACTTCTGGGCAGGACAGCTGGAGTCACCAAAGCTGGGGAGGGAGACTGAGGGTCAACTTTGGTTGACCCTCAGCAAGTTGCCAACCCAATGCAACCTTGTCAGTCTTGAAAGAGAAAAAGAGAAATAATAACTAATATTATGAGGCAATTGCTAAAGAGCCAGCTGCCTTCGCACAGGGCTTTGATTGGGTTATCCCATTACGTGTGTGCTACAAAGCTCTGCAGTGAGCACTGTCAAGGGGCTGTTACTATCTCCCATTTGACTGACAAAGAACCTGTAGATCTGAGAGGTTCTGTCCTGTTGTGCTGAAGGTCCATATAGTTTGGACCCTCAAATCATCACTATTAAAAATCTTTTTTTTTTTTTTTTAATTTTTATTTGTTTGAGACGAAGTCTCACTCTGTTGCCCAGGCTGGAGTGCAATGGCACAATCTCAACTCACTGCAACCTCCGCCTCCCTGGTTCAAGTGATTCTCCAGCCTCTGCCTCTCGAGTAGCTGGGATTACAGGCGTGCACCACCATGCCCGGCTAATTTTTGTATTTTTAGCAGAGATGGGGTTTCCCCATGTTGGCCAGGCTGGTCTCGAACTCCTGACCTCAAGTGATCCACCCACCTCGGCCTCCCAAAATGCTGGGATTACAGTCATGAGCCACCACGCCCAGCCTAAAAATCATTTTAGGTAGCACCAAACTTCATGAAACAGAAATTAATAAATGGATACATTTTGATGCTGAATTAAGACCAGTTGGACAAATAAAGAGATGGGAAGCAAGAGGACAAATCGGGGAGGTGCCCAGGGAGAAGGAAGTGGGTGTCTGTGTTCCTGATAGAGGGAAGAGAAAAAAAGAGACACCCCAAGACAGGGTGAAAAGGAGAGACAGGGCACCCACCAGAGCAGGGAGAAGAGCAGGGTGAGAGGGGACAGGCAGGGAGGATGGACCAGGAAAGCAAGGGCTCTCTGCTCCTGCTCTCAGGCCACACAGAGGCCAAGGCAGCCCTGAAACCACACACGCCTTCCCCTGCAGCAGTGGCTCCCTTGGTCCTCTTCAGCTTCGCCCCTGCCAGCATGGCCCCTCTATACCACCAGGCAACTGACACTCCTCTCGTCGAAAGGACCTCACTTGCAGTGATGCTGTCTTTCCCCAGGGGCTCCTCCCACCTCCCTGCCAGCGCCTTCCTTGTCTTCTCTGCTAGCTTCAAGGCACAGCCAGTTCTCAGCTTGTGTCTTTCTCTCCCTTCATTCCCACATTGCAACTCACAGCTCTATTTGAAGGCCTGCCCAATCTCAGACCCTAGCTCCAAGCCCCCATGGCCAGGCTCCATTTCTCCCCTCACCCCGCACCCACCGCCCAGCCCTCACCCCCGTGGTCATCTGAAATTCACCACAGCCAGGCCAGACCCAGCACCTCCCTCCCACACAGCAACCTCTTGCCATTGCCTTGTGTTTGTCAACAGCACTGCCATCCTGTCATCCTGCCAACTCCCCTCCCTGCTTCTGGAATTGTCATCTGAATTTGTCACCTCCCTCTCTTTTACACCTCTCTTCCAGTCTGTCACCCATCAGTTCTTCCCAGAATAACCATAATACCATTTATGGTGTTTCACATACATCAGCTCAATTTCTTCCACAACAGTTAGAAATGTGATAAACCCTGCAACACGATCATACATGAAATCAGCTGCACACATTGAGAAACCTAAGCTGAGGTGTGTTTGTTCATGTAAACTCAGCACCGATGCTAAACTCAGAGGGAAGCTCAGAGCACCACCCTGGGGCAGGACCCACAGCTCTCCCACACTGGCTTGTACCCCTGCCCTTCAGTGTGCCAAGCCCCCTAAGCCTCCTCCAGGTAGGTGATAGCTGAGGGGTCTGTGGCCTTGGCCTGAGCCTCAGGGAAGCCTGGAGGGGAAACAGATGAGGGCAGGCAAGGTCCAGGCAGCTGTGCCATAAGCAATGCTCCTGCAACCTTGGCCAGGCTACAGTGGGCACCAGAACCTATCAGCGCTCCTGGTGGGAGGCATTGGACTGGAGGGGGGGGCTGCAGCCCCTCCTGTGAAATCCCACCTATGCTCCTGGACCACTGCTCAGCTGGCACACCTGGGTGCTTCTGAGACAATAACAATCATTCATTCATCCATAGCTATTAACTGAGAGTCGACCTTGGCACAGGCATGGCTCTGCCTTCTTGGAGTTTTATAATGGAGTGGGATAGACAGACAAATGCATAACTTCAAATTATAACAAGAACCGTGAAAGAAAAAAGGATGCCATAAGAGAGAGAACCTAGGAAAGAAAACAGGGTGCCATAGGGAGAGAACCTATCTTAAATGGGTGGTCAGGGAGGCCTCTCTAATGAGGTGACAATTTGCTGAGATCTGGCCATTCTGCAGGAACAGCATCCCAGGTGGTGGGAACAACATAGGCAAAGACCCTAGAGTGTGGGACTGAGAAGCAGAAGGAAGGCCAGAGCAGCTGGAGCACCAAGGGGAGGTGAAGATGTGGGGAGGTAGAGATCCCCTGGGAGGCAGGTAGGTGAGGGAGTAGGAATCCCTGGGGAGACAAGTGGGTGGGGCTGGACAGGCCAGTCAGGGCCCTGAAGTCTCTTTTCCTTTTGACTTTTTATTTGGAAATAATTCCAAATTTACAAAAAGTTGCTCAAACAGAAATAGCACAAAGAAGGCTACACTCTGGCCGGGTGCAGTGGTTCACGTCTGTAATCCCAGCACTCTGGGAGCCCAAGATGGGCAGATCACTTGAGACCTAGAGTTTGAGACCAGCCTGGCCCACATAGCAAAACCCTGTCTCTACTAAAAATTCAAAAAAAAAAAAAAATTAGCTGGGCGTGGTGGCACATGCCTGTAATCCCAGCTGCTGCAGAGGCTGAAGTGGGAGGATCGCTCGAACCCCAGGAGGCAGAGGTTTTGGTGAGCTGAGATTGCACCACTGCACTCCAGCCAGGGCAACAAAATGAGACTATGTCTCAACAACAAGAAGAGAATACTGTATACTCAGACTCAGCTATTTGCTCACTCTTTCTCTACACATATGCACACACACATACACATACTCACACATACACACACTCACACATACACATGTGTGCTTTGTTTTTCTGAACCCTTTGAGGGTCAATCACATACATCATGGCCCTCTACCCTAAACTACTCCAGTATATTTCCTAAGAATAGGGATATTCTCTTCCATAACCATAGTAATAAACTTCATAAATTTCCATTAATGCAATATCTTTATCTGTTTATATCTGATTAATACAATATCTTCATCTGTTTATACCTGATTTTCTCAATGGACCCAATAATGACCTTTATAGCACTCCCCCAACCCTCCCAGCCCCACCAAATACAGAATCCAGTCTAGAGTAAGGTATTGACTTTAATAACTTTTGTCATGTCTTTTAATCTGGAACATTTTGAAGGTCTTTTATGACTGATACTTTTCAAGAATACAGCCCTACCCCTTTTTAATAGCATGTTCCTCATTTTGTGTTTGATGTTTTCTCATGATGAGATTGGGTTCTGCAGTCTCAGCTAGAATCCCACATAGGGGATAGGTCCTTTTCAGGGTATCACATGTGGAGGCATGGGTGATATTAATTTTGATCACCCAGTCAATATGTTGCCCAGTATAATTACTGTTTTCTTCCTCTGCAACTAATAAGCAGTCTATAAGGAAACCCTTTAAGACAATGCAAATGTCCTGTGCATAATCAAAATTCCCGCCTGCATTTACCATCCCCTGATTGAATCTTTACCATGAAAATGATGATTTTCCAACTCTAGCACTTTTTCCACATTTACCAGCGTAGCCTCAGCATTCTACTGTAGGCAAGAGCCCTATCTGCTACCTCATTTATGTGTTTACCAACTTATTATCAGTATGATCTCATGAGTTCCTTTTTTAATGGTTTTAATTCATTATAACACGTAATTACTTTGGTGCTCAAACTGTCCCAGATTTGGCCAGTGGGAGCCCTTCCATCTGGCCCCTGTGTCCTGTGACATCTGCAGTTCCTATTAGTGTGTTATGCTTCTGCAATTCTCTTTGCTTCTCAAAGCTCTTTGTCTTCTCTTATTTTCTTGGAGTTTAGAACCATACAACGTAAGTGCCAAGAGGGCAGTTAAGATCATCCTAATACATCCCTTTAGTTTGGTCATTGAGAAAACCGAGGCTCTGAGAAGGGAAGTGGCTTGCCAAGGCCACATTGTGAGGTGGAGAAGATTTGGGTCAGAACTCAGAATTAGGCCATGCCTGAGTGAAAATAAACAATGACATCTGCCCATTTGGATCACCTAGTATGGGGTAGACACTGTGCTAGATGCTTCTTAACATACATATCTGCGTTTAATCCCTGCAACATCTGTGATGTAAGCGTTACAGAAGCAGGTGCCAAGCCCTAAGTTAAAACACTTAACTTTCCCAGAGTCATCCACCCAGGAGATGGAGTAACTGGGGTCCAAATTCAAGTCTCAGTGATGCAGGGATGTGTATCTGCTGGAGTCGGTGGTGGGATGTGGGGATGTGATCAGCGTAACTGATGTGCTTGGCCTGTCCAGGCTACTCCTTGGCCAGATGAGCATTGATTCTCCATAGCAAAGGAACAGGATTGTGGTGGAGAGGGCAGGGCATCATAGCCTCAGATGGTCTGGGCTATAAACCTTAGACCCTGCGTGTAACCCACACCTGGCCCCAAATTCCGATGCCCAGCTGCCACCTCCAGCCTGGGCCAGCAGAGCCACCCAGGGAGGAGGGTAGAACCAAGGAACTGCCATCTCTCAAGGAGGGTGCTTGGGAATCTCTTGGCACTACAGCCCAGTGGTTTAAATAAGCTAAGGTGGGGGCCCACCTCGGGTCCCCCCGAGCGCCTCCCTTTCTAGAGAGGCCCTTATGAAGGGACTGGAGGCTCTGCCGGCAGCGTTACCGCGCCCAGCCCCAGGGTTCAGATGTAGGGATGGGGAAACGGGGCTAGGATGGTGGAGCAGGGAGACGGGCCAGTGGCGGGGAAGACTGAGGCGCTGCCCCAGCCCTCCTGGTACAACCCAGGGCTGGGATGAGCCTTTGCTAGACCGAGTCCCGGGCTGCACTGTCCCTGCAGGCTTCCAGGACGTGCACGTGATGGTCTTCGTGGGCTTCGGCTTCCTCATGACCTTCCTGCAGCGCTACGGCTTCAGCGCCGTCGGCTTCAACTTCCTGCTGGCGGCCTTCGGCATCCAATGGGCGCTGCTCATGCAGGGCTGGTTCCACTTCTTAGAAGACCGCTACATCGTCGTGGGAGTGGAGAAGTGAGCGGCCCCGGAGGCGGGGCAGACTGGGAGGGGTGGGGCTGGGCAGGTGAGCCTGCGGGAGGAGGGCGTGCCCATTGGCGGGGCCCGGGCTTGGGGCTGAAGGGCAACTCCTCCTTCGGGCCACACTGGGCTTGCGAGACACACACACACACACACACACACACACACACACACACACACACACACTTACTTCGCTTCCTGATCAGCGACTCTCCAGGGTGGGAGTCGTCCACGTGTCATAGGAGGGTCTCCCTTCTCCTACGACAAAAGCTGCAGGGACTTGAGGCTAGACTTTCCTGTGGGGATAGGGTCCGGCCGGATGCAGCCGGGCCCGGCACATCAAAATCGCCCAGCCCTGTGCCCTGAGAGACCGCAGCCCACGGGACTCTGGTGGGAGAGCTGGGATGTCTGCGCCAGCCTCTGAGGCTCCTTGTGAAGGGAACATCGAATGGGGACTCCAGCCAAATGGAAGTACCTCTCTCCCTGCCTTGCCTCACCGCCCCACCCACCCCAGGGAACAGGTGCTGGAAACAGCTGTGAGACAGGTGTGGGTGTGGAGTGTTAGGGCTGAAGCCCCCCTCCCCCTGCCTCAGCCTCCAAGGGTGGAGCACCCCACCATCACTTCTCAGCTCTGTCCTTCTCATGACTTCTCTATGATGACTTGGCCTGATGAGCACCACCAGCCCCTTCTTGTCAGGTTACTCAGCCCCTCCCTCTGTTCTGCAGTGACCTCCTCCAAGCCTCAACACACCTCCCCAACCCACAACACCACCAACAGGTTATAAAATAAATTCACCCAAAGCCAACTTGCCAAAAAATCAATGGACAAAGTGGTCAGCTCACTGAATGACTCCTTTATCAAACTCTCTATCCCATGGCAACTTATGAAACCTATAGCAATTTCTGTTGCTCAGGTCCTAATCAAGAGCCTTTGGGAGATCTTTCCCGCTTTAACCAAGTTTTAGTTTATTGGAGGTTCTTCTTTAAGTCCAGTTTAGCCAGACTTTTATTTCTGTAGATATACGACAAGGTTGGCTAAAGAAAAAAAAATTGTTTTCCTCCATTCTTCCATCCTTTAAGAAAAAAAAAATTTAATCTGAGAAAAGTAATCATTGGTGTTTGAAAATGAACATTCATTAGCTCACTCATAAACTGTCCACAGAAAGGGCATAGAGGCGAACTGGTATAAACCATCTTTAAAGGGCAAATCCCTGCTGTTGCTTTTAGGATAGCAACCAGTTCTGATAGGCCAGGTGTCTGAAATCTAGGACACATGTCAAATATTTGCAAAAAATTACCTCATCCAAGCCAACTAATTAACCCATGAATTAAGAGAAACAGGAAAGGTAGTTGACTGGATAAGTGTTGGAACCAATAAATGAGTCTTTTTGTGTATAAGACCCTTGACACGCATATCTTATCACCCTGAAGTTCAAAATGCACAAGAAGTTATCATTCCCAAAGCCATAGATCCAAAGTATAAAAACACCTGTAATATATATCATTGGCCACCACAGCAAAATAGCTACGGCTAAATGAATGTTTTTAATCTAAAAAAAAATTCAAAGGGAATTATTACAAACCGTGAGTTAACAGGTTTGTGGTGAACCAGCTGTTCAGCAAGTTGGTCACTTGAAAAATCTGAGTTTGGACAAATTGGCTCTCAGGAGACTGATTTTTCAGCACCTGACTTGGAGCTGATTTCTGGCGCCCAAGGCTGGGATGAGCATGTAGTCCCCAGACCTAACCTTGTGGATCCAGAGACGTGGACCCTCCGCCCCCGCCGACTTCTGTCCTGTCCCTGCTGAAGAGTCTTCCAAGTTCCACCTGTCACTGTAGAAAGTGCCCCTCTGCCAGCCCTGCCCAAGCCTCCTTGGCCCTCCTGAGATATGTGGCATCTGGATCTCCATCTCCCAGATGCTGATAGCCCAAGGGATGGGCCTTTCTGTTCTCTCTCTCCTTGTTTTTTTGTTTTGTTTTGTTTTGTTTTTTGTTTTTGAGATTGAATCTCACTCTGTCTCCCAGGCTGGAATGCAGTGGCATGATCTTGGCTCGCTGCGACCTCCACCTCCCGGGTTCAAGCAATTCTCAGCCTCCTGAGTAGCTAGGATTACAGGTGCCTGCCACCAAGCCTGGCTAATTTTTGTATTTTTAGTAGAGATGGGGTTTCACCATGTTGGCCAGGATGGCCTTGAACTCCTGACCTCGTGATCCACCCGCCTCGGCCTCCCAAAGTGTTGGGATTACAGGCATGAGCCACCGGTGCCCGGCCTCTCTCTCTCCTTTCTAACGGTCACTTCTATCAAGATGAATCTTCCAGCTGCGGTTATGGGATCTTGGGCAAATAACTCAGCCTCTCTAATTCTCCATGTCCCATCTGAATGATGTGGCTAATGACAGTGCCTGTCTTGTATGGCTCAGGGATGGCACAGGGGAGCATATATAGTACTTAGTATATACCCTAGAGCCTAGCACTTAGGAACTGCCATCGTTCATTTAGCCAGGCCCTACTAGGCCCTGGGGACACAGTGGTGAATGAGGCAATAATGGAGTGGACAGTTCAGTGAACACTCTGTATTGGGAGGGACTGGGAGGGACTGGGAGGGTCTGGGAGGGACCCCACCCCCATTCCACTAACTGGCCCTACAATTAGTTTCATTCTCGCTCCTCACCCCATTCTCTCTCTCACACACACAGCCCTGAGCATGGAAGGGGAAGGGAGTCCCCTCTAGATGTGACAGTCACGAGGAAGTAGCCCCTTTTATCCCTACACCCACCCCATCAGCAACTCTCCCAGCCTAACAGCCACACTGAGGGTCTTGCCTTGGAATCCAGAGGACAGCTTTGCTGCTGGCAGGGGACAAGGAGGCCAGGCTTGGGCAAAGTGGGCACATGGATGGAACTAGGGTCTACACAATGTCCACTCAGCTGTCTGCCTCTTCATCAGCCCTCTGCTGGGCTGGCAGGGTGTTCAGGGTCCAGGCTTGAGCAGGACCTATGTACCTGCCCCTTTGCCTCCATCCTCCCTGCTGGCCTTCCTGCTCCCTCCTTCCATCCAGTACCACCCCAGCTCCCTCCTTCCTGCAGAAAAGCCTCTGTTTCTTCCCTGGACACAGATCCTCTCTCATGGGTAAGGTAAAGGAAAGGTCCCAACAGTTCAAACTCAAGCAAAGCCCTGGTCACCAGCAGAAGAGGTGTGTGCAGAGTGAGAGATAAGGATCTGGAAGCAGAACCTGCATGTGGTTGGAGGAAACAGGAAGGCTTCCTGAAAGAGGAGGCAGCAAGAGGAGGTTCTGGAAAAGCAGGTAGAAGTTACAGGGCAAGGCAGGACCCCAAAATATGGGGCATGCTCAACAATAGCAGCGAGACCACATAGCACCCTGAGCCCAAGCTGTCTGCAAGCAGTGGGGGCCTGAGATAGGGCTGCATGGGAGGGGGCATCTAGTGTGTGCTGCTGTACTGGTTTTGTCTCATGTGTGGTTTCTTTTCATTCTTGGAGTAGCTGTAAATGTTAGGTGCCCATTAGTGTAGATGATGAAACTGAGGCTCAGAAAGGTTCAGCCACAAGCCAAAATCCACATATGACCAAAGTCCAGGGCTTCCAGTGCCACTTTTTGCTGTTGCCCCAGCTTCTCCACTGGCCTGTCTCCCCACAGTCTCATCAACGCTGACTTCTGCGTGGCCTCTGTCTGCGTGGCCTTTGGGGCAGTTCTGGGTAAAGTCAGCCCCATTCAGCTGCTCATCATGACTTTCTTCCAAGTGACCCTCTTCGCTGTGAATGAGTTCATTCTCCTTAACCTGCTAAAGGTGAGCAGGGCTCAGAATGGGGATGAGGTGGTGGGGATGCTTTGGGGGGACAGGGTATGGAGAAATATACAGCTGGGGAGACATGCCAGCCTGGCGAGTCACTCAACCTCCTGAACGTCACTCAGTTTTCTCATCTCTAAAGTGGGTACCAGACAGGCAGATATCATCGTCCTTCTAGCAGATCAATCCAGCACCTGGGCAGAGCAGGGCTTCCTTGAATGTTGTTTTTTCCCCCTCCTTTCTTTCTCAACATCAGATGGAATGAATAGGATATCCCTGCACATACTCTTGCACACACACCACATTTCCAGATTGCTCTGCCAAGAAAAGGCATCCAGTGTATTGAGGGGGCAAATCTGTAGGGCAGGATCCCAGGTGAATGGCCAAAGTGACCATGGTGTGTACGACACAGCACCAGAGCTCTCATTCACATGGGCCATGACAGGAGTGCTGCTTCCTGGGGGAGGTCAATTCAGTGGCTCAGATAAGAGGCACTTTAGACCTTTGACTCTATCTCAGAAGCCTCCTTAGTGCTTTTGGACAGTAGGGGAACTCATGTAGAAACTGCACCCTTTTCTTAGCACCCTCCTCTTCTATATTTGGACTCTGTCTGGAACTCCCCCTCCTTGGCAGGGGGTGATTTAGGTCACCCTAAATTCAGTCATTCATTTTGTAATTTTTTTCAGCTACCAGATTAGTCCAAGCTACCGTATCTCTTCCTCCTGACTCATCTCCCTGGCTGCATTCTTCCTTGCCCCTAAGGAAAATCATCTCCAGCAGTCAGAGTGGCCTATAAATAATGCATAGAGAAGAGGCCAGGCACCGTGGCTCATACCTGTAATCCCAGCATTTTGGGAGGCCGAGGCAGGTGGATCACCTGAGGTCGAGAGTTCGAGACCAGCCTGACCAACATGGAGAAACCCTGTCTCTACTAAAAATACAAAATTAGGCCAAGCGCGGTGGCTCATGCCTGTAATCCCAGCACTTTGGGAGGCCAAGGCGAGCAGATCGCCTGAGGTCAGGAGTTCAAGACCAGCCTGGCCAACATGAGGAAACCCTGTCTCTACTTAAAACACAAAAATTAGCTGGGTGTGGTGGCGCCTGCCTGTAATCCCAGCTACTCAGGAGGCTAAGGCAGGAGAATCAGTTGAACCCAGGAGGCAGAGGTTGTGGTAAGCCGAGATCACGCCATTGCACTCCAGCCTGGGCAACAAGAGCAAAACTCCGTCAAAAAAATAAATAAATAAATAAACAAATAAATGAATAATGCATAGAAGACCATTCACCCAATGAAAATCTCTCAGTAGTTTTAACATTTCATTCAGCGGAAAATCCAAACTTGCTATAAGGCCCTTCCTGTTCTGGCACCACCTTTTCTCTCCACATATTGTCTACTCTTTCCCCATCTTATTGTCTACTCTCTCCCCATCTTCCCATGCTTTGTCATAGCTTGCTGTCTGCTCTTCAGGCACAAAGCTTGGTCCCACCTCAAGGCCTTTGCACTTGCTGTTCCCTTTGCCTCCAAGGGTCATCTCTCAGTCCTTTGCATTACTGAACCTCAGTATGCATACCCTCTCTCTTTTTTTTTTTTTTTTTTTTTGTTCCCGAGATAGAGTCTCGCTCTGGAGTGCAGTGGCATGATCTCAGCTCACTGCAACCTCTGCCTCCCGGGTCCAAGAGATTCTCATGCCTTGGCCTCCCGAGTATCTGGGATTACTGGTGCGCACCACCATGCTCAGCTGATTTTTGTATTTTTAGTAGAGACGGGGTTTTGCCATGTTGGCTGGGCTGGTCTCGAACTCGTGACCTCAGGTGATTCGCCCGCCTTGGCCTCCCAAAATGCTGGGATTACAGGCATGAACCACCACTGTGCCTGGCTTACCCCCATTTTATAGATGAGAAAGCTGAGTCTCAGAGAGATTAAGGGGCTCACCTAAGGTCACACAGCTAGTAGAGGCATCCGCTAGGCTGGGAGTTGAGAATCCCAGCGCTGTCAACAACCAGCTCTATGACCTTGGATAACACACTTACCTCTCTGGCTGGGTTTCCCCCGTCTAAAGTGAAGGAGTGAGTCTGTGATTCTATTCATCTGAGATTAGTTCTGAGTGGGCAGGAAGGAGGAGGTTAAAGAGAAGGGGAGGTGAGTGTGAGTGGGACCAACATTAATCAGGCACCTGTTAAGCACCAGGCCCTCGCCAGGGGCAAGTCGCCTGCATGAATCCTGATAGCAGCCCTGCTATGGCACTAGCAGGTGGTGTAAATGCAGAGCTTGTCAAATGAGAGGCACAGAGGTGGAAACCAGTGGGTGACAAAGCAGGTAGGGCGTTTCCCTCAGTTCTGCCTCTGCCTTACCTCCTCCAGTGGTATGAGCAAGTCCCTCTCCAGGCCTGGGTTTCCCTATCTGGGAACAACCAAATCTGCTGGGTGAGGACAACCTGGCATTTTGCTGATGGGAATCCCTACCTTCTCCCCATTACCAGCCGATTGGTCTGTGAGGGCCCCAGGCTCCATCCTGCACCCTGAAGAGTCCGAGAAGGCTGGAGCTCTGGGCGTGTGTGTGTGGCAGGATAGGGACGGCTATGAGGAGGGAGGGAGAGAAGGTGCCAGAGTCTGACAGGTCCCTTGCACCCCAGGTGAAGGATGCAGGGGGCTCCATGACCATCCACACATTTGGCGCCTACTTTGGGCTCACAGTGACCCGGATCCTCTACCGACGCAACCTAGAGCAGAGCAAGGAGAGACAGAGTTCTGCGTACCAGTCGGACCTCTTTGCCATGATTGGTGAGAACTGCCATGATAACCGAGGGCCACCATGATGGGTGAAGGCGGCCATGATGGGTGAAGGCGGCCATGATGGGTGAAGGCCACCATGATCAGACCTGATCCCCACATGGTATGGTGGGTGGCTGCCAGTTCTCTTTGGGGGAAGGGCAGACAGAGTTTGCCTGTAGATACTTCTAGAATCCCATATGTCTGTCCCTCTTCCCCATGGAGCTGAAAGAAGTTGGTCACTCATCCTGTATTTCCCCTAGAATGCCCCAAGGCAGACACAGTGGTAACCAGGAGCTGCTCACTCCATCCCCTGGGCTAGGGCAAGATGTGCATTTCCACTTCTGTGTCCATTCATTCCAGAGAAGACACTGACCACACCCATTCTGGTCTCTCAAAACCCAGCCCTGCCCTCCAGGAGCTCCTCACAGTGTAGTGGAATAGACAGCAGTGCCACCTGGAGGATCTCCCTACAGTAGAGAAAAGATTCTCCCTCCTGGCGCTGTGGGAACAGGGTGCGGGCATTTAGCCCAGAAATGGGGGTCAGGGTAGACTTCCTGGAGTGGTGTGGAAGGCTAAGTGGGGGGTGAGGAAGGCAGGGAGGGCCTTCCAGAAAAAGCCCCTGCATGACTAAAGCTGCAGAGGTGGAAACAGCTGGGTGTGGGGTCACCTCTAGAGCTAAAGGACAGGATGCCTGCCTGAGCTGTGGGGCTCTATCTAATGCCTCTCCTCCCGGGCCCATCGGGCCTGTCTGGTCTGACCAGGCACACTCTTCCTTTGGATGTACTGGCCCAGCTTCAACTCAGCCATATCCTACCATGGGGACAGCCAGCACCGAGCCGCCATCAACACCTACTGCTCCTTGGCAGCCTGTGTGCTTACCTCGGTGGCAGTATCCAGTGCCCTGCACAAGAAGGGCAAGCTGGACATGGTGAGCATGAGGGCAATGGGGGTGTGGCTCTGACTGCCTGGGCCTGGAGGGCACTGATCACCATGCCCTGCCAACAGCTCTGAGGGGATCATCACACCCATCTTGCAGATGAGGCTGGGGGAGAAATGATTTGTTTTGAGAACATGGCCAGTTTTCAGCAGCACCCAGAGCAAGGACATTGTTTACCTCATAATTTTTTTTTTTTTTTTTTGAGATGGAGTCTTGCCCTGTCACCCAGGCTGGAGTGCAGTGGCACTATCTAAGCTCACAGCAACCTCTGCCTCCCAGGTTTAAGCAATTCTCCTGTTTCAGTTTCCCAGCTAGCTGAGACTACAGGCTCAGGCCACCATGCCCAGATAATTTAGCTAATTTTTGTATTTTTAGTAGAGAGGGGTTTCACCATACTGGTCAGGCTGGTCTCAAATTCCTGACCTCAAATGATCCACCCATCTCAGCCTCCCAAAGTGCTGTGATTACAGGCGTGAGCCACTCCACCCAACCTGTCTTATAATCTGACACAAGCGTCTTGACATGGCATATGTGTGCTGAGACATTGTCAGGAGTATCAATTATTTGGTGACACTGTCACCATGCAGAGAGGTGGGGACTCAGGCACCTGGGGAAGGGAATCAGACACAGATTGGCACACCTGTGTGTATCCATACCCACTTGCAGGGAGTGACATGGAATAGGGTCAAGGACAGGGACTCTGGGGCCGTACAGCCTGGATCAAGACACCTTTCTGCGTCTTGCTAGCTCTGTGGTCTTGGACAAGTCATTTAACCCCCCTCACCTCAGTTTCCTCATCTGCAAATGTTGCAAGATAACTGTCCTCACCTTGCAGACTTGTAGAGATGGAAAGAGCTGACCTCCACAGCCAGCAGCACAGCACCCGGTGCAGATTAGCGTTCAGACAGCAGCAGCCAGTACGTGTGTATGGCTAGACCCCATAGGCACTTGATGTGGACTTGCATCCATGGCAAGAACATTCAGACACGCTAGTCTGGGCACACAGGTATACATGGTACACATAAAACAAGTGTGTGATTGTTGTCAGGGCTCACTGGCAGGTGCACCAGCACGTGGAAAATGCCCAGACCTGCTAGGTGGGATGGGTGGCATGTGCAGAGAGACACAGGGAGCAGCTGTAGCAAGCCTGGGTAGGGGCTGAAGTCCTCTGCACGCTCCTGGCTTGCTGAGGTGAACTCCCAGCCATCCCTGGCTCCCAGGGCCCAGGATACACCCTCGCACAGCCAGCGAGTGAGCTCCTCCAGGCCTGGTGCTCCAGGGAGAGGACTGAGTTCTTGCCTGCTCTGCCTGCCCTGCCCAGGTGCACATCCAGAATGCCACACTCGCAGGAGGGGTGGCCGTGGGTACCGCTGCTGAGATGATGCTCATGCCTTACGGCGCCCTCATCATCGGCTTCATCTGTGGCATCATCTCGACCCTGGGTTTTGTATACCTGACCGTAAGTGTCCCAGGCAAGGGGCTGGGGGCTGGAGAATGCTGAGGTCTTTGTGTTCCTGACAGTGAGCTGAGGGTTCCTAGGAAGGGGGCTGAGGGCTAGAGAATCCTGGGTCTCTGTGTATTTGAGGGCCTCTGGAATCCCCACCTCCCCACAACCTTGATGCAGCCCCTGGCCTGAGCAGCACCCACCTCCCCTTTCCAGCCATTCCTGGAGTCCCGGCTGCACATCCAGGACACATGTGGCATTAACAATCTGCATGGCATTCCTGGCATCATAGGCGGCATCGTGGGTGCTGTGACAGCGGCCTCTGCCAGCCTTGAAGTCTATGGAAAAGAAGGGTAAATATGGAGGAGGCGCAGTGGGACGGAGCTTCCCCCTTCCTTGTCCCATCCCTTCTTCCTGCTATTCCTCTGGGACCCGACTGCCTCTTTCTCCCTCTCCTTCCCCACTCTGGACCAATTGTTTCATGGGCCTCTCTCCCCAAACTCTGTCCCTTCCCATTAGAGGCCAACTGGTATGTCTGGTGTCCCCATGTTGTGGTGGGAAGTCTGGGGCCCATGGTACCCGCTCACATTTTTGGGGTAGCAGCAAGCGGTTACTTGGCTTCTCCATGGGGCCCTGACCTGCCCCCTGTCTCCACCCCAGGCTTGTCCATTCCTTTGACTTTCAAGATTTCAAGAGGGACTGGACTGCAAGAACACAGGGAAAGTTCCAGATTTATGGTCTCTTGGTGACCCTGGCCATGGCCCTGATGGGTGGCATCATTGTGGGTGAGCAGGAATGGCTGAGCCAGAGAAGGGGGGACTGCTGTGGGGCTCCCTGGGTGGGGAACCAAAGGGCGTGCAGCACAGGTCAGCCTGGAGCCTCCAGGAATCCCTAATCTCTGCACTTCTAGCTACAGGACTGAGGCAATTTGGACTTCAGCCCAAGGGCCCTAGGAGGACTTCCCCAGCTGAGGGAAATGGCTGAGGTGAGCAGAGGGAAGGCATTTCCTGACATCCTGTAATCTCCAATTTCTGTAGGGCTTATTTTGAGATTACCATTCTGGGGACAACCTTCAGATGAGAACTGCTTTGAGGATGCAGTCTACTGGGAGGTGAGTTCTGAGGGATTTGTCCCTCCGAAGGAGTGCAGCTGCGTTCCCTCCCCACCTCCACCTGCATCAGCTGGGCTGGGGCCTGCAGACCCAGATGCCGGGGGTGGGGGTCAGAGCCTGCATTACCCTACTTCTTCATCGGGGGAGGCTGTATCTCATGGAGGTTGAAGACTCTTCCCTCTAGACCCCAGGGCTCGGAGTGGGTGGTGTGTACCTCTCTTTCTGCACACCCTAGCGGGGGTGACAGAAGCTGCAGCTGGAGTTTACTCTTGTCCCTAAAGACTCAGTCAGCTTTATTCTAGAGCAGTGGTCCCCATGGTATGGTGCCCAGCACCATCAGCATCACCTGCAGACTGGTTAGAAGTGCAAATTCTCACGGGTGCAGTAGCTCACAACTGTAATTCCTACACTGGAAGGCTGAAGTAGGAGGACAGCTTGAGCCTAGGGGTTTGAGACTAGCCTGGGCAACATAGGGAGACCCCTTCTCTATAAAAAATAATAGAAAACTTAGACGTGGTGGCATGCGTCTGTAGTCCCAGCTACTCTGGAGGCTGAGGCGGGAGGATCACTTGAGCCCGGGAGGTGGAGGCTAAAGTGAGCCATGATGGTGCCACTGCACTCCAACCTGGGCAATAGAGCAAGATTGAGAGAGAGAGAGAGAGAGAGAGAGAGAGAAGTGCAAAGTCTTAAGTTCCTCAGACATCTTGATTCCAAAACAAGGGGGTGGGTCCAGCACTCTGGTTTAACAAGCCCCTGGGTGATTCTGATGACAAACAAGTCTAAGCACCACTGTATTTGAGCAGTGGTTTTCAGCGCTAAGATGCACACTGGAATCACCTAGGGAGCTTTGACAGCATTCAAAAGCCCAGGCCCCAGCCCACAGAGACTTGGATTTAACTGCTCTGGGGTAGGGTCTAGATGTTAGAATTTTTTAAAGCTTTCTTGGGGATTCTAACACCCAGCCTGGGTTAGGAATCACAGTGCAGTGCTCAGCTTCAGTCTCCATAAGAACCACCTGGAGACCTTCCCAGGCACCACCCCAGAGGTTCTGATTCAGTAGGGACCAGGACTCTGCAAGTGACAAGCTCCCAGGTGATTCCGATACAGAAACTGAGTTCTGGACTGTGCGCAGTGGCTCATGCCTATAATCCCAGCACTTTGGGAGGCCAAGGTGGGCAGATCACCTGAGGTCAGGAGTTCGAGAACAGCCTGGCCAACATGGCAGAACCCTATCTGTACTAAAAATACAAAAAATTAGCTGGGCTCAGTGTCTCCTGCCTGTAATCCCAGCTACTCAGGAGGCTGAGGCAGGAGAATCACTTGAACCCCAGGGGGCAGAGGTTACAGTGAGCTGAGATCGCGCCACTGCCCTCCAGCCTGGATGACAGAGCGAGACTCCATCTCAAAAAAAAAAAAAAAAAAGAAAGAAAGAAAGAAAGAAAGAAACTGAATTCTGCAGCATCCCACCACTTTGAGCAGCTTGAGGAACATTGTTCTAGATATGAAAGTGGTGGAATGTCACAGAACTCAGTTTCCTTAAAATGCCACAATCTGGGCTTTCTGTGACTTCAGGCAGACCTCTCCCCATGAATCATGATTGGAGGTGCCCACTTGCCATTGGATGATGCAGGATGGCAGGACTCCCCTCATGCTTCCTACACTGTCCCCTCATGACAGGGTGAGGACTGGCCTGTGTCTGTGGCTCCTGGGACAAGGGGCCACCCATAATGCCTTTCACTTAGCTCTGTATTTTTAAAACCATACCAGAAGTTTTAAGGGTAATTTTAACTAATATCTACTATAACTTCATGCATATAACGAATGTCTCTTAAATTAACTCTTTAAAAATGTTTTAATTAAAAATGACTAGGTGCTCATTAAAGAAAATCTGGAAATAGAGAAACATAGAAATCCCATCACCCTATGTCAAGCAATATTAACGTTTTCTGATATATTTCCTTTCTATCTTTTTTTCTCTGCATAGATTTTTCTTACATGGTTGAGATTGTATTATTCACCCAATTTAGTATCCGTCTCTTTCTCCTTACTGCTCTATCATAAGAATTGTTCTGTGTTATTACATTCCTAATAAACTTTCTTTTCTCACAGGATAATTATTTCTATTCTATATTTAATAAAGTCAGAACTTAAACTATTTTAGACACCACAATTAGAAAGCACACAGATCTTATGCTAATGAAATAAGTCAGAAATGTTATCAATTCCCCCATGTAGAAGTTCCCTCTTGGTTCTGTTTGGATCTTTGTAATTTATTGCAAGTTCACACCTCTCAGCTCTATATACCTTGAGCAGTACAGACATCCCCCAGTAACCTCAGGGAATTGGTTGCAGGATCCCTTGCTGGGATGCTCAAGTCCCTGATATAAAATGGCATAGTATTTACATATAAGCCTACATGTATCCTCCCACATATTTTAAGTAATCTCTAGATTACTTATACTACCTAACGCAATGTAAATACTGTATTGTTTTTTATTTGTATTATTTTTTATTGTTGTATTGTCATTTTTTCTTGTTGCTCTTTCTGAATATTTTCAACCTGTGATAGGTGTAACCTGCTGATACAAAACCCATGGGTATGGAGGGCTGGCTGTACCTGGTTGGGAATAATGAAATTCCATGCCAATGGAAGGAACACTATCAGGCAGTCCCTGAGGCCCTGAGTGGTTTACCTTGGGAGTGAGGTGGCTTCTCAAAGGATGGGGATTGGACCAGTGTTCCCTAGGACCACGGATGAGGCAAGGGCAGGGCTGACCTACTCTGCCTGCACTCTACCTCTCTACCCACTTCTGGCCTTCCCTGCACCTTCCCCACCCCACTTTCGGACCTGTCCGCAGTTTACAGAGCTTGCCATACTGCCTTTTACTGCCTCTGCCCCTTACTCCTACTCATCTTTTAAAAGTGGGTTCAGCACAACTTCTCAGCATCCCCCAGGCTGGGTTATAAGCCTCTGGTGTGCACTTACAACTCTTACTGTCACTGGGCATTTCACTGGAATGCCTCACCATTACTCTCATGGGGCAAGGACCCTGTCTTATCCTTGCCATGTCCCAGCACCCAGGATAGTGCCTAATATAGGGTAGGGGCAGGACACCTGTGTTGAAGGACCACCCTGCTTTCCGTGGCATGTGATCCGCATGGCGATCACAAGGTGGCGCTCGCCACACACCATTTGCAGCTCCAGGAGGTTCTAGTCACCAGGGACACCCTTACCTGGCCTGGGACAGGGCCCTCAGAGTTGCATCCTCTCTCTGCAGATGCCTGAAGGGAACAGCACTGTCTACATCCCTGAAGACCCCACCTTCAAGCCCTCAGGACCCTCAGTACCCTCAGTACCCATGGTGTCCCCACTTCCCATGGCTTCCTCGGTACCCTTGGTACCCTAGGCTCCCAGGGCAGGTGAGGAGCAGGTGAGTATGGGCTTGGCTTGGTCTGTGGGGATGATAGGGAGGTTCTCCCAGTGGGGGCCCAGCTCTCAGAATCAGATGCTACCAGCAAAGAGGCAAAAAGCAAACATCAAGAAATGAGGGCCTCCACCCCTCCTGCCTGAGGTGCAGTGGGCACACGGGTTGGCAGGAGAGCTTCTTAGAGTCAGACAACGTGCATCCAGGACAGACACAGAAACATGTGAAGACACAAGGGCATGGAAGGAGACCTGGGGGCACACTTGGCTTTGTGACTGTGCCTGCTGGCTGTGTGACTTTGAGGATCTCTTCACCCCAGAGACTGTGCCTTGATTTCCTCATCTATAGAAGTGTAGCTGACAAGTCTGGCTGTATTCAATTGCTCAACTCAGACGAGACCCACCCTCCCCTCCTTTTTTCCATCAACTAATACTTTTCCTCCTCTGCAGAATGCACCAAGCCCTTGCTCATGGCTTTCACATCTAACCTTCCCAAGATCTCTACAAGGCAGGTAGAATTACTGCCCTCTTTTTGATAGATGAGCAAACTAAGGCTCGGAGAAGTTCTGGTTCTTCAAGATCACGCAACTAGCAAGTGGAGAAACTGAGGTCCTTGCTGGTCATTGTTACTGTTCTTATTATTGTTATTTAACTTCCTTGGAGGCCAGAGCTTGGAAATAGCTGGGTCTGGGGCAAGAGGCTGAGCGATGTGGCAAGAGAGGATGTTAGGGTGCCAGGAAAGAGAAAGGTGAGGCTATGCCCAGTTGCCTTTAATGTCCACCCCATCCAGAAAAGAAAATGGTACCTGAGAGGCTACAGCAGGACAGGGCAGTGACCCACTGCTCTTGGCTGTCTCCCTGCAGGCTCCACAGACTGTCCCGGGGCTCCAGAGGAGCTGGTGCTGACCTAACTAGGGACACAAAAGCGAGCAAGCAGCACCCCCACCTGCTGGCTTGGCCTCAAGGTGCCTCCATCCCTTCCTTCCCCTTCATCCCAGGGGGTCTGCCTGAGAATGGAGAAGGAGAAGCTACAAACAAAGTGGGCATCCAAGCCAGGTTCTGGCTGCAGAAGTTCTGCCTCTGCCTGGGGTCTTAGCCACACTGGAGAAAAACAGGCTCAGAGTGGGGCTAGAGCCTGGGGGTGAACCTGAGCACTCCTAGGAGACAACTTAGCTGCCAGTCACCACCTATGAGGCTCTTCTACCCACTGCCTGCACATCAGCCAGCATCTCCTATGCTCCCTGGGTCCCCTAGACTTCTCTGTGTTGTGTAGGTGGCAGCCTCCGGGAATAAACATTCTTGATGTCCTTTGTAAAATGGGTGTGAGTGCTCCAATGGGGCCAGTTTGAGAGAGAAAAGGACCTAAGAGACCTGCTTCTGCCCCAGCCCTTACCTTCATCCAAGGGTACCACCCACACTACAAGGAAAACCATCTCAGGCTGAGGAAGCAGAACCTGGGTGCTGGAGCTTGCCTTCAGCCTGGGGCACCCAGCAGGACTCAGCTCTGGGCTGGGGTCTTGCTTCAAGCCCCCTCCATCAGCTACTCCAGAAACTCAGCCCTTGAGAAATCTGGCATCCCTTTTGTGCCCTCCATGTGGTCCTGCTCTGGGCACTCCAGCAGGACTGGGAGAAGGGAGGGAGGGCTTCTTTGGGCCCATCTCCTCCTCCCCATCCCTTCCCTTCTTCCTCTCTGCCAAGCCAGCCTTCTTCTCCCTGGACAGTGTGGGAAGGTTTCAGGAGGGTAGATCTCCCAGGCTCACCACCACCCTGGGCAGAGTAGTACACACTTCCTGGTCTCAGGGTCTCATAGTCTAGCTGGGGGACAGACCTGGCCCTCAGAATCCCTGCTGAACTCTGACAGGTGTGGCTGGACAGGAAGTCTGTGCCCCGTTGGCTTCTCAAAGCAGGGCCACCTGATCAGGGTTCTGGAGGCTGAATAGGAGTTTACCAGAAGGATGGCAAAGAAGCAGCATGGGCACAGACCCATGGGTAGGAATTAACACGGTGAAGTATGTTACTGGCTAGAAGAGAGGCGAGGCAAAAGTGTGCCAGTTGGAGAATAAGACATGGAATCCGGATCTTTTGTGGAGCAAAGGCTCCTGGGAAGAAGGGGTGAGGGAAGAGGGAGGAGGTCTCTCAGCCTCCAACTCCGCCCTCTCCTCTGCCCCCTTGCAATTCACACACACACACACACACACACACACACACACACACACACACGGCTGCATGCCTCTTACTAGTGCAGTGGGGAGGGGAAGGTGGGATCGAAATGCAACCTATTCATGTTCCCGCGATGTAACACCCCTCATTTTCCATGCTGGGTAAAGACAAAAACCCTTTACAACCTGTTTCTGGAACTTGTCAGCAGCTGCCAAGAGGAGCATGTTAATTAAACGTCGGCAAAGATGGAAGCCGGAGGCCCTGGCTCTAATTGGACAGTTTGCTTCACCGGATTGAAAAACATTGTGACAAAGGAGGAGGTGCGCGGCGCTCGGCAGGGGTGCGGTGTGGCGGGGAGGAGAGCTGTGGCTTTGATTTCAGCTGATCTGAGCCCCAGTCTCCCTCCCCCAGTAGAGCCGCCTGGCCCAGCCCCATACGCCTACCAAGGGCCTGGGAGGGGCCCGCAGCTTGAGAGGGTGTGGGGTGATGTGGCCGGGGATGCCAGGGGGTTTTGGGGGGGGTTCCTGAAGCCCACCTCCCACCAATCCCCACCCCAATCCCAAGCACCACCAGGCCAACAGTATTGGGCCCAACCCAGTGCCAGGCTTTTAGGGCTCTGGGGCTCACCCCTCCTCCTGATCACATGACCTGGGTCCTGGGGGCTGCACAGGAAGGGCAGGGGGCCAGCACTGGCTGGGCCATGTGCAGGCTGCACCGAGAGCCTATGCCCAGTGCATCTGTTACTGGTTGAGGATAGTTGTCCAAGTGCTTGGCATTTTGAACAAAGAATTGGACAAAATGTACAAAGTAAGGCAGCAAAAGCAGAGATTTATTTTAAACGAAAGTACACTCCACAGGGTGGGAGCGGGCTCCAGCAAGCAGCTCAAGAGCCTGGGCTACAGAATTTTCTGGGCTTTAAATACTCTCCAGGAGTTTCCCATTGGTTCACTCTATGCACATAAAGTAGTGGCCCGAGACCAGTCTGATTGGTCGCAGAAGAGGACCAATCCAAGGTACTTTCATTTCCAACTGCCAAGCAGCAACTGCCATGCAGAAAAAGGAGGGATTGAAAGGCAGTAGCCTCTGATATCTAGTCAGCATGCATCAGCCTTAGGTTCCCTGCCTCCCGACCCTATTCTCCTGCCTCATTTCCCCCCTGAGAGACACGATCCCCGGAAATCTTTATAGGGGACAGATGGACTGATGGTCTTTCTTCTGTAACTGTGTCACACTGACTTGAGGCGCAGTCCCTACCTACTGGGGATCACTGAACTCCCGCCCTGATCTATTGAGTGGAGACAGGGTAGTTTCTTGATGGCCAGGGGTGCTGTCTTCATTTGGAACAGGCTGAAAACCTTGTCACAGGATCATCTGAAGCTTGATGGTCTCTAGGTGAGAGGAAATGAATTTGGTTAAAAGATTTAATGGGAACTTCAGGGGGTGGATACCTATGCTGTCAGGAATGTTTGTTATAGGAATGAATTACAACAGTCTGCTTAATTACTATAAAGGAAGTGATTCCAATCATTTGAAAGAAAGCAATTAAACTGCAAAAAATCTGAGAACATGGCTGCTATTATCCAGCCTACAGTAACTATGCAACAAAAACACCAAGGAAAGTTGGTAGACATTTACTTGTCTTTTGGCTGTCTGATGGGAGCTTCAGGCTCCTGGTCCGGGGCTTCAGGTATCACAGACTTGATCCTTGAAACATGTATCCAAGTATCTAATCCTAGTACCTTGACCGTAGAAGGCATAGCCAGTACCACTGAAAATGGTCCCTTCCATTGGGGTTGCAATTGTTGAGCAGGTGATCCCTCCTTCCATGTGTTAACAAGTACCTTATCCCTTAGCCTGATTTTGTGTTGCTGGTTAATTCCCGGTATGGGGAGCCTTTGAATTCCAAACTTTTGCAAAGCCTGCTGAAATTATCTTAAGTTAACTAGGTATTTTACTAAACCAGCTGTTTCTGGATCAGTAATTAGATCATTAGTTAAGAATGGCTTTCCATATAACATTTCATAGGGGGTTATTTTAATTTTTGCTCTAGGGGTATAACGGATTCTTAAGAGGGCTAGAGGCAGTAAACTGACCCAAGTTTTTGATGTTTCCTGACATAGTTTAGCTAACGCTCATTTTAGAGTTTGGTTAGCCCTTTCTGCTCTCCTGGAGGATTGAGGCCTCCATGCTGAATGTAAATAGTATTTGAATCCAAGAGCCTTAGCAACCCCTTGAGTTATTTGGGAGATAAAAGATGTGCCATTATCACTTTGGAGGCTCTGAGGTAACCCAAACCAGGGGATTCTTTTAAGAGAAACTTTATAGCCTCATTAGCCTTCTCTGTTCTGGTAGGGTAAGCTTCAACCCAACCAGTAAAGATATCTATTAGCACTGACAAAAACTTGTATCCTCTGCAAGCTGGCATATGAGTGAAGTCTAATTGCCAGTCTTCCCCTGGGTAAGTTCCTCTCCTCTGGACTGGTTCTATTAGAGGAGACATTTTGTTTCCTGGGTTAAGTGCACACAGTGAGCAGGCTTGACAGACCTGCTTGACCACCGAAGCTAAGTCAGGCCCAATGAAGAGCCTGTTAACCATGGCCAGGGTGGCATCTCTCCCCTATGGAAGGAGTCACCCAGGGTTTTAATAATTCTCCACTGGGCTGTGTGAGGGAGATGTATTTTTGATCCCATATACCACCAGGATCCTTTTTTTTTTTTTTTTGCCCTGCCCACCCCTCCCGCCCTTGTTCCTTTATTAACTGTTCTTCCTGTAGTGTGTGTTCAGGATCCATTGGGAATTGTAGAAAGGAAATCAGTGCTAGGATCTGTTGGGATTGCACCCTGAGGGATGTGGCTTTGGCTTCTCTATCAGCATTTCTGTTCCCTTGTGCTATAGGGGTTAAGTCCCTTAGACGCCCCCTATGGTGGATTATAGCTATGGCCTTTGGCAGGTGTATTGCTTCCAATAGCTGAAGAATTTCAGGCCCATGCTTTATGGGGGAGTGTTTGCTAGCTAGTAGTCCCCTTTCTTTCTAGATTGTAGCATAAGCATGAACTACAAGGAATGCCATATGTAGAATCTGTATAGATGTTAAGCGTTTTCTTTTGTCTCAACATTAATGCTCGGGTGGGAGCAATGATTTCAGCCTTTTGTGCTGATGTGCCAAGGGGCAGTGACTGAGCTTAGATAATGGTGATGTGATTGACTATTGCATACGCAGCTCAGTGCTCTGCATTTGACACAGAACTGCCATCTGTGAACAAGTCCTCAGAATCTGGGGGAGGCTGATCTTTTAAATTAGGCCAGCTAACATGTGTGTGCAATGACTGGCTCACAGGAATGATCTGTTATTGGGCCTATGGGTATTAATGAAGCTGGATTCAAAGTATTACAGGTTTTAAGGGTTACATCTGGATTGTCTAGGAGCATGGCCTGGTATTTGGTTAACCTTTCCCCCATCATCCAGATGTGTCCCTTTATCTCTAAGACTGACTTTACCTGATCTGGGGTTAGAACTTCCAGTGATTGGCTCAGGGTGATTTTAGTGGCTTCCTCCACTAACATAGCAGTGGCTGCTGTTGCCCACAGGCAATTTGGCCATCCCAAGGCCACCCTCTCCAACTTCTTTGAAAAGTAGGTGTTTGGTCCGGGTTCTGATCCTATTTCTGGACTAGCATTCCCAGAGCTATGCCATTCGTCTCTGCTATATACAAGAGAAGGGCTTAGTTAGGTCTGGGATCCCAAGAGCTGTAGCCTGGGTAAGGGCTTATTTCAGCTTGCAAAGGCTTCTCTCATTTCCAGGGTCCATTCCATTAGCTCATTTTCAGGCCTCCTTGTTGCTTCATACAGGGGCTTTGCCATGAGCCCTAAATTTGGTACCCATATTCCACAAAACCCGGACAGTCCCCAAAAAGAATGAAACTGCTGCTTGGGGTGGGGAGGAGGGGAAGCAAACCACATATGGCTTGCACTCATTCTGGGAATACTTGCCAGGTTCCAGGTGTTAAGATATACCCTAAATAGTGGACCTGTTGGAGAGTAATCTGAGTCTTCTTTTTGAAACTTTGTATCACCTGTAAGCCAGGAAATGTAAGGTTTTTATAGTATTTTTGTCAGAAGCCTCTTGGGTTGGGCTAGACACAAGAAGGTGATCCACATACTGGAGTATATTCCCGTCCCCCAGTTTCAGACCCCTCAGATCCCTCTCTAAGGGTTGGGCAAAGAAGTGGGGGCTATCCTGAAAGCCCTGGGGGAGCACTGTCCAAGTGTATTGTTGTTTTTCTCTGGTATTAGGATTTTCCCATTCAAAGGCAAAAGGGTATTGGGACTCTGGGACCAGAGGAATGAAAAAGAAAGCATCTTTTATGTGTAGGACTGAGAACCACTTTGCATCCCCTGGCACCTGAGCCAAGAGAGTACATAGATCCACCACCAATGGGTGGAGAGAGATAACAGCCTCATTAATTATTCTGATATGCTATACTAGCTGGTATTCCCCCAAAAGCTTTAGAATGGGTAAGATGGGAGTATTGCAGGGAGAATTGCAAGGTTTTAAGAGCCCATGGGTAAGTAATACCTCAACTATGGGCACTAGGCCTTTTCTTGCTTGCAGCTTAATTGGGTATTGTTTTCAATTGGGAAAATAGCTAGGATCTTTAAGCCATATTTTGACTGGCACTGCTGTTTTGGCCTTCCCTCGTTTCCCAGTATTCCATGCTAGTGGGTTAATCTGTTTATTAATGTGGTCTGGGACACTGTCCGTATTTTTTACTATTAGCAATTTCACTAGGTGATGCTTAAATTATAGTAGTGCCCCTATTTTAACCATAGTATCTCTTCCCAGCAGGGGGACTGGGCATCTTGGTACTACTAGAAATTCCTGTTGGAAGATTTGTTTCTTAAATTGACAAATCAAAGGAGGAGTAAATAATCTTGTTTGTGGCTTTCTTTCCATTCCCGTAACACTTGCGAACCGGGAAGAAAGTTTTCTTGTATAAGCAGTAAGAACAGAGTAACTTGCCCCTGTATCAAAAAGAAACTTAATTTGGGTGCCCATGACCTACAGAGTTACCCAGGGCTTCTCAGTAGTAATTACGATATTCCTAGACAGGGGCAGTGAGGAAGACCTGGGGCCCCTTCAGTCTTCATTTGATTCCTCCTTGTGCACAGCTAGGGTTTTACCTGATGGAGCTCCTCGGTAGGAGCAAAGGTAATGAATTCTCCAGTGCCAGGGGTCATAATTGGTGCCCTCACATTTTCAGCAGGGGCTTGGAGGGGGATGAATACAGTCCTTTGCCCAGTTCCCAGCTTTCTTGCACTTGAAGCAAGAGCCCTTTCTGGCATCATCATTCTGGCCCTTTGGGTTTCCCTTGGATGCTTTCTGGGCATTCAGGGCATTGTCGATGATGGCTGCCATAATTTTGGCTTGCTGTTTTTCTTTACTCTTTTTTTTTTCCTTCCACCAGATCATGATTGTTATACACCACAAAGGTGATATCAAGAAGCTGATTGTGATTAGTTTGTGGCCCCACCTGTAGCTTTTGGAGCTTATGTCTAATGTTTGGGGTGGATTGGTGAATGAAATGTGCCATTAATATTTTGCTTTCAGGAGAGGAAGGGTCCAGATTAGTATATTTTTTAAAGGCTTCCTTCAGTCTGCCATAAAACATGGCTGGATTTTCCTTCTTGCCCTGTGTAACCTCACTTACTTTATCATAATTTACGGCCTTAGTTATTTCCTTTTTCATTCCTCCAAGGAGAGCCTCAAGAACTTTAGCCCAGTTGTTTATACCCACGGGTGTGTTATAGTCCCAATTAGGGTCAGTAGTGGGGACTATGTCTGGGCCCAGGTGATTGCCCTGTGGGTTTTGGGCAAATAAATTGTTTGCTTCCTGGCGGGCAGCCTCAAAGATTCATTCCTTTTCAAAAGGGGTGCAACAAGTTGCTAGAATGAATTGAACATCTCTCCATGAGAGATCAAAGGCTAAGGTCAAAGTTTGGAACCCATCTGCAAATTTCCCGGGATTCTTGGAATAGCTTGCTTGCTCTTCCTTACATTGTTGTACATCAGTTACAGAGAAGGGGGCCTGCACTAGGACTGTCCCCTCTGCTCCTGCTACTTCCGCAATGGGTAGCAGGGCTGGCGGGAGAGTTGAATATGGTGTTCTCCTCCAAGTGTGAGGGGGACTTAGTAGGGTCCCCGGTGTTTTGGTTTTAGCCTCAGGAGCCCTCAGCAAGGGGTTATATGGGGGTGGTTTCTGTCACCCTGAGAGAGAGGTGGCCCTTGTGAAAAGGGGTTGTCTATATCTAGTTCTGCATTTGGACTCTCCTTTGAGGGGATTATTGGGTTTTGGTATAGTGCCATGAAGGCCTGTATGTGTGGGATTTCTGACCATGTGCCCTGCCTTTTCTAAAATAGGTCTAATTGCAGGATGGTGTCATAATTAAGGCTACTATTGACCACCCGCTGTTCCAGGCTGAGCAGCTCATAATGAGGCCAAACAGTATTGCAGGAAAAGAGAATCATACATTTTCTCTTTAGATTGTCAGAGTCAAGTTGATTTCAGTGGTGGAGGATGTAGCCAAGCAGGGAATCAGGTGAAATAGATGGAGAGTTACCCATAGAGGAACAGGTGGAATTGATGGAGAGTTGCCCATAGTGGTCTGGAAAAGAGAAGAGGACTTTGACAAGTGGAGGGCTCATTAGGTGACCCAAATTTTACACGGGTCATCCCCCTGGAAAAATTCTGGGCCCTAACTGGGGTCCTGGGGGGGCATCCTTCTTTAGGGCCCCATCTTAGTCTATCGGATGTCTCTGACCTTAGATCCGACACCACTATGGAATGGTTTCCTCCACCACTGATGGCCCACTATGAACTTTCCCTCTTGTCCCTGGATGAAGGCATTGACTTCTAGAAATTAATTTTCAGTCAAACCTTTGGATTTTTTCCTATCCCACTTAAAACAATTATTTAACTTTCTAAATTTAGGGGAGATTAAATTGTACATAAATTCCCTTTTATGAATCCCTCCACATGACACACACAAACCATCTGCCCAAACCCTCTGACTTGTCCTTAGCCAGTTGAGTAGGGGAAGGGAAGAATTTAGCATAAGTAAACAAGGTTTAAGTCACCTGAAATGTAAGCTCACCCTGGATGGGCTGCCACTGTCAACTGCATCACATGGAGGGTTCAGGGATGATAACTGGACAAGACAGAAAAGAGTCCTTCCTGCTTCCAGGCAGGCAGCTATACCCGTTCACTCCTTGGCCTTCAGGTAACACCAGAGGGTGGTCCTGGCCAGTTGCCCTCAATTATTAAAGAGCTGCTAGGAAACGGCCGCTCAAAGACTGAAAAAGAAAAGGACTTGGTCCCTCACCGAAGCCAGGCAGTGGGGGGTTAGGTGCTTCCACATAGAAACCTTTTGGTTTCACCATAAAGTAGCCCTGGCCAGAAACCTGCAGTTGCCTCTGTGCATAGGCGCTATCCACCGAGGGTCCTGAGTTGGAGAGAAAAAGAGAGAAAGAGGAAAAAGAGAAAAATAAATCCTAAACGTTGGGCTTACCTCCTGACTGGCTCCCCAACATATGTAACCAGTTAAGGGTAGTTGCCTGGGTTCTTGGCGTTTTGAACAAAGAACTGGACAAAACACACAAACAAAACAAGGCAGTGAAAGCAAAGATTTAATTTAAACAAAAGTACACTCCACAGGGTGGGAGCAGCCTCGAGCAAGTGGTTCAAGAGCATGGGTTACAGAATTTTCTGAGATTTAAATACCCTCTAGAAGTTTCCCATTGGTTCACTCTATGCAAATGAAGTAGTGGCCTGTGGCCAGTCTGATTGGTTGCCAGAGGGGAAGAGTAGGCCCACAACCAGTCTGATTGGTTGTGGGAGGGGACCAATCAGTGGTACTTTCATTTTTCAACTGCCACACAGACAAAGGAGGGGTTGAAAAGTCAGTAGCCTCTGATATCCAGTCAGCATGTGTTGGCCTTAAGTTCCCTGCTTTCAGACCCTATTCTCCTGCCTCACCTCCCTGGCAGAGATCTGGGTTGAGGCCCCTCTTTCCAAAACCAGCACTAGGTCACATAATCAGCTAGATATGACAAACGTGGGCAACTGAGAAGGTCCTCCTGGAAAACCCAACTGTAAAGTGAAGTTCCTTAGCCCTGCAGAGCCCAAGTTTCTCTCCACAGGGATACAGGGGGTGCACACAGACTGCCCCATCCGTGTGTTTGATGGTTGTACTTCAAGTCCCCTCTTTGTTCTTGACTTGTGAACAATGACACAACCTGGCATGGAGCACTGACTGTGCTGGGCACCGTGCTGAGGGTCTTATGTGCCTCAGCTCATTTAGCCTCCCAGCAACCCTGAGAGAGAGAGAGGCTGCAGCATTCCCATCTTACACGTGGGGAAACTGAAGCCTAGATCAGATAAGTTACTCAGTCAAGGTCACAGATCCTTCTGATTCCAGTGTCTGAACCTGGGCTCCGTGTTCCCTGCTCTCTGACTCCAGGCTCCAGGTATTTAGGATGACCTGACAAAAGGATGGGGTTCCTAAGTAGACAATACCCTTCCCAGGGCCTCCAGACTGGGATGCACAAAAGATGGGGTTACAGCAGACTGGGGGTCACTCCGGAAGGCCCTACACATGTTCCCTATTCTCATACACACGCCCAACTTGCATCTTCTAGGGTGGAACAGTTAACAAGGGCAGAGCCCCCACTTCAGTCCACTTCTGCCTTGGCCCCTGCTTTTCCCCCCACCCCACTCCTATCCCGAGCTGCTGCCCAGTGGGAGCTCTATTTGGGGTGGGAGGCCAGGCTGGGGCCTATGAGAGCCCCAGCAAGTACAGGAAAAGGAGCCATTGTGGCTCAGTCCCAGGGATTAAGAGATACAAATTGGATGTGGATGGCTGAGACCATTGACTAAAGTCCCTGTGAGCTGAGTTCCCAAGCTGGGAGCAGCCCAAGTCCTGTCCCTGGGCAGCCTGTGCCTGAACGGTGTCCAGGCAGCCTGCTGGGCCTAATCCCGTGGGAGCTGCAGCCCAAGGAGCCCCAGAAATACCGCTGCTGGGGAGAGAGGCTGCCCTTGATGGGGTCGGGCAGCCTAACCCTGGATGCTCAGGGCAGCCGCCCTGAGAAGGGATGGGAGATGAGAAGAAGGTGCACTCACAGGAGTGTGTGTGCACATAAGCCCCTGGCCTGGGCATTGTATCTGTGTGAGACCCTCTAAAGATGGGCAACCCCATGTATTAGGGGCAGTGTCAGGCCCTTTGTGTGTCTGAGGTTTGGGGCACAGGGAATGGGACCTGATATGCCTGACTGAGGGAGTGAGGCATGAGGACGAAAGTGGCAGAGCCCCCGCCCAGCAGGCCCAAGTGGGTGCTCGGTGTGTGTGTGTGTGTGTGTGTGTACTTGCACATCGTCTAGCGGGGCGCTTGAGAACAGCCCTTCAGAGGTGGTTGGAGGGGCTCTGCAAATTGTAATCAGATTAAGGGACCAATCACTTAGGGCTCTTGAAAAGGCCACAAGGTTTCTAATCAGCCCTGAGCGCCCGGCCCACAAAGCCCAGAGGAACTCGGCGGGAGTCGCCCGCTGGGGGGCCAAGGGGGTGGGGGGCGTTTTTCTTCCCTCGCTGTCTCTTGTAATTATGTCAATTTGCTAGCCAAATTGTTTGCTCGAGTGGACAGGGGGGCTTGTGCCCCATTCATGTGGTAATGTGGGAACCGGCGGCCTCCTGGCTGGGAAAATAGAAGGTACCAGGGACCCTTCTGCAGGGAGCAGGCAGGCCCAGGGGGTGTGGGGCACCCAGGCCTCAGGAACTCATTCCTCACCGTCGTGGGCCTTTTTTCCCACCAATTCCAGCACCTTCCAGCTTGCGTTGTTCTCTGGGATGTCCCTTTGGGCTGGCTGAGATGAAGGATGGGGTAGAGAGGCAAGGACCCCCAGAGGGAGGGCTGGACAAAAGAGGTGACCTCCAGGCTCCCTCAAGGTGAAGGTGGGCAGCTCTCTGTACCCTGTGTCTGTTCCCTTGTGGGACAGGCTGAGGCTTGAAGTTTGGGAGCAGCAGGGGACTCAAAGATGCCAGAAAGATGGGGTCCTGAAAGGGTGAGTCGCACTACACACAGATTCAAGGACAAGCAGAGACTTGGAAGAAAGTTCTTGCTTTGTTTCCTGAGCCTTTAGGCAGGCACCAATCACTGTGCCACCCTTTGTTTACACAGAACCTGACAGCAACGCAGAGAAGTAAGTACTGGGTATCCTATTTCACAGACAAGACTACTGAGGCTCAGAGAAGCTGAGCAACTTGCCCAGCACCACAGAGCTAGGAGATGAGGAGCAGAACTTTGAACCCAGCTCTATCTGATTCCTCTGCCTCTTCTGCCCTGCCCCTACCATATGGGTTCATTCCTTCCTTCAACCAGCAAACAGGAACTGGCTGTTCCCCAACCCCAATTCTGTATGAGGAACTAAGGATGCAGAAGACTAAGATGACCAAGGGAGGGCACTGTCGGGACGGTTAGCACTAGCATACTGCGGTGTGTGCTGCAGTCACTGTCAGCGTGGGGCTGTGGCACACAGCAGTGTCAAGCCTTGGACACATTGCTCAGGAACAAAGGTCATTAGGAACAATGGTTGTTATCAGTCCAGACACAGAACCTGCAGTGCATGCATTTCTCTGCCTCCTGGGCTACTCAGAAAGGGTCTTCTCTCCTCCCCAGGTCCCCCTTCAGCATGGAAAGACTCCTCCTCTCTTCCCTGGGTGTGGCACCCCCAACTACTTTGTTTCTCAGATTTGAAGGCCTTGTCCACCCTGGCCACTTCCCACTGGACCCACCTGGGTCATCAGTTTCCTTGTGAATGTGAAGATCCCCCTGTCCACAGGTGTTCACAAGACCACCGTCCTCACCACCCACCCTGCCTTCACCACCAGTGCCCCTCACTCTTCCATTCCAGGGCCATTGGGATGTGCCCTGCTGCCAGCTGGCAGGAGGCTGGGGTGCGGGGTGGTATTGGGAGTCAGGGTGTGGAGAGAGATCTCAGAGATCAGAACCCCTTGTCCCCCAACTGGGAGAAGAGGCCAGAGTTCATGTTTACTTCCATATGGGAGATGGCCAGAAATTCATTCTTCTTAGAGCAAATCCAACTGGTTAGGCAGTTACCATATGACTTCCACTGGGCAAAGTAGTAGGATGCAGGAGTGCAGGGAGGCCTAGGCACTCCCTAAAGTTCCCCAGCCCTGTGAGGAGAGGCAAGACTGAAACCAATGACATAGTACCCAGTCCAGGACAGGAGAAGACTAAAGACCAATAACAGCAAACACAAGGCACTTCTATGTGCCAGGCACAGCTCTAGGCACTTTACATATATTATTAATTCATTTAACCTTCACAATAATCCTATGAGGTCAGTGCAGTTATTATCTCCATTTTACCTCATGAAGAAACTGAAGTACAGAGAAGTTGAGTAACTTACCCACAGCCACACAGCTAACTGCAGAGCAGGCCCCTGACCTCACTTCCCTCCCTCCTGGCAAAACCTACAGAGAGCGCTTGGATTTGAAGAAGCAAACAGGAGAATATCCATTCCAGCTTTCTAGAGACCATGATGTCTAGGCTGAGTCCTGAAGGACCGGTAGGAGTTACTCAGGCAAAGGATTGGAGATGGAGGGACCAGTGTCTGGGAGGCAACAGAACATCCAGATCAGGAGTGGTGAGGCCAGAGGGGAAGGCAGGGACCTAACCAAGGGCAAATGTGGATCCTATACTAAAGCTAGTCGCAATGAGTCATTGAAGAGTTTTAAGCAGTAGGGGTGACAGGATCAGGAACAGCATTCTCCACTCCCTTCCTCGCTGTTGGGGATACCAACCTCAGGGCTTCATTTAATTCTAGGAATTGTCATACTCAGTTTTGCCCCAGGGCCTTTGCATAGGCTGTGCCTGATGCCTAGAATGTTCTACACACCCTATCCCATTCCATTTTTTTCACTGCTACGCATGCCTTTTTTGTACTCTGTACTTTTTCTCCATAGCAGTAATCAAGTTTGTGTTGCTATACTTCTTTTTTGTTTGTTTGTTTGTGTGTGTGGTTTTTTGTTCTTGTTTTTGTTTTTGTTTTTTTGAGACAAAGTCTCACTCTGCCACCCAGGCTGGAGTGCAGTGGCGTGATCTCAGCTCACTGCAACTTCTGCCTCCTTGGTTCAAGAGATTCTCCTTGTCTCAGCCTCCCAAGTAGCTGGGATTACAGGCACCCATGATGGTGTACTTCTTTGTGCCATTTGGCCAGTCTCCCCAGTTCCAAAGGGCAGAGACCCCATCTGCCAAGGGATGAGCTGGGCACATTGCAAGACTGATCATTACTTGTTGAATGAATGAGTGAAAGAATGAATGCATGCATTCACTTTGGCTACACTGGGAGAATGAGATGGAGGTTAGCAAGCAGAGATACCCTTTATGAACACTTATGAGGCTTTTCTGGGACTGACCCAGGTCAGCGACATGCAGGCTGTGAATGTGGGTGGCAGGCGTGTGAATTAAGACAACAGACATACTGAGGGGCTTGGGAATTAATTCTGATGCACGACTTATAGGACCTAAATCTACCACCTGCTGCATTCTTCCCTTTTTTGAGCAGGGGCTGTAAGAGTAGAAGACCCAGATCCTACCTAGATAATTTTTTCCTCAGCCTAGAAACCCCATCTCACCTTACACACCAAAAAAAAAGTTGGAAAGTTGTTCTTTGAGTTGGAGAAGGAGATAACCAGAGTGAAGTGTCTAGGCACAGCACAGCCAATCAGGATGGCAGGCAGTAAGAGTGGACAAGGCTGTCACCCTTGGAACTTGCTTTGGGTGCAGAACACCTAGCAGGACCCCCATGCTGACCCTCCTTTCCTTGCTTGCTGATACACTTGGACGTGGCTTTTGGCCCCTGTCCACTCTTTTCTTGTTTCCTGAAGGCACCAACAGATGCAAAGCCACCGTATTAAAAGATTTTATGCCTGAAACTCTCCTAAACAAAGAATCAGAGCTAAGGCCAGAAACTCTCCTAAACAAAGAATCAGAGCTAAGGCCACAGGGCTGGACCACATAGGACCCCTGGTAGAGACTGCTAATTGTCCCACTCTACCTATTCTACCCTTCATAACTATTTGTAGAATAAAGGGGCATGTAGCCTCTCAATATAAAACTACATTTCCCAAACTCCTTTGCCACTAGCATGTGGTCACATGATCAAATTCTGGCCAATGACTGGAAGTGGAGTACACAACTTCCTAAGTCAGGCTCCAGGAAGGAAGCACTTTTCTGTTCCTGCTCCCTGACATGCAGATTAAATTGAAGTTGCATGTTAACAAAGGCAGAGCAACAAGACAGAAAGAGTCTGGGTCCCTGATAATTATGGGGCCACCATTCCAGCACTAGGCCATCCACCCAGATTTTTATGTAAGAAGAATAAACTTGTGTTTAAGCCCTATTCTTTTGGGTCTTTTCATGCAGCAACCAGACTGACATCCTGACAAATATACAACCCATTGTAGAGGGATAGGAAGGGCTCAGAGAAGGGGGTGTGGGTTGGAAACACATCTTAAAGTTGAGGATTTGTGAATCTCAGTCTGTAAATTAAGGCAATAACACCCAATCATTCTGTCACCCCTTTCTTCTCTCCCCAGCCTGGGAGAATTTTTCTCTATTCCAAGGGTGTTGGAGAAAGGAGAATCCCCTCCTTCCTCTGCTTCTCCAAGATATTGTGTCTTTGCTCACAAATCTGAATTTTTCTAGGGGCTTGGGCATTGAGAAGCAGAAGCCAGGAAGGTGGTAGTATACCTGTATTTCCTGGACAGCCCCATGCCAACAGGATAGCAGTGAGTACAGAGTAGACTACCCAAATGGGAGCAAAGGAAAGAAAAATACAGGCTCAGGGGAAGGACATAACTGATAGCTATTTACTTGGACTCAATGGCACATGTGTGACTGGGGAAGGACCCAGAGTCTCACCTCACCAAGAGGAAAGACATGCAGTTGTGTCCAAGCCCAGAGATAGTTGGCTTCACTAAACAACATCCAGGATGGTTTATTCATTAGCTTTTTTTTTTTTTTTTTTTTTTTTTTTGAGATGGAGTCTCACTCGGTCATCCAGGCTAGAGTGCAGTGGCATGATCTAGGCTCACTGCAACCTCCACTTCCTGGATTCAAGCAATTCTCCTGCCTCAGCCTCCCAAGTAGCTGGGATGACAGGTGCGTACCACCACGCCCAGCTATTTTTTGTATTTTTATTAGAGACGGGGTTCACAATGTTGGCCAGGCTGGTCTCGAACTCCTGGCCTCAAGTGATCCACCCGCCTTGGCCTCCCAAAGTGCTGGGATTACAGGCATGAGCCACTGCACCTGGCCTCATTAGCATCTTGATATAAGGAAAAGAGGAGATGTTTTGCAGTTAGATAGACTTAGATTGAAATCCATCTTTGCCAGTAATTACATATGTGATCTTTGGTAGATCGCCTCACTTCTTTGAGACTCGGTTTTCTTATCTGTAAAATGTGGAAAATAACATCTATCTCAGAGTGAGTTGTGAGCATTAAAGGGGATAATTAGCACAAAGCAGATGGACAACAAATACTATGAATATGTAGATATAAAAAAATAGATGATCCCACTTTCTGGTATTCTTGCCCTTGTGTAACCTTTTCTCCTTTTTGTTTGGCAGGACCTGGAACTTGCTCCTAATGAATAGAATACAGCAAAGGTATGGGATGCAGGTGATTCTGTGTACCTGGTTACATAATTAAATAGATAAGATTGTAGCACCTGTCTTGCTGGAGTGTTTCACACTTTTGCTGGCTTTGATAAAGCAGGTGGCCATTTCAGGTCCAACTGAGAGTGGCCTGTAAAACTGAGGGCAGCTGACAGCCAGCAGGAAAATGAGCCCTCAGTCCTGTAAATGCAAGGAACTGAATTCTGCCAAGAGTTGCATGAGCTTGGAAGTAGATCCTTCCTCAGTCAAGTTTCCAGATGAGGACCCAGTCCTGACCCACACCTTGATTGCAGGCTTGCAGAGGGCCCAGCTCAGCCATTCCAAGATTCTTGACCCACAGAAACTGAGATAATACATATGCGCATTGCCTGCCTCTGAATTTGTGATAATATTGTTCTGCAGATATCTATATCTAGCTATCATAAATGATGTATGTAAACAACCATGTATCACACATTTGTTTGGTCAAGCATGGTATCCCATCCCTCTGACCACAGTGATTGGCACAGATAAGGGCACCTGACAAAGCTAGGCCAATCAGCCTTCTTCCCTGGGATTTCGTAAACAAAGGCAGAGAAAAAGGAGCCTTGTCTTTCCTCTTGGCTTGCTCAGACACTATGACGTAAGTTTATGGTTGTGAAATCCATGTTCTTCTCCTGCTGCATGGAGGAAACTCTACACAGCAGGAAAGAATAAAACTGGCTCACAAAGAGGAGCCCTGAGACACATTGAAAAAGGCTGATTGCCGTAATTTGAGTAGCAGGGACTGTGACACCTGAGGCCAGTCCAGCCCTAGATATCCCAGGTTCATGAGCCATTAAATTCCTCTTTTTGCTTGTCCTGGCTCCCCTTGTATTCCCTGAGCTCCTGGAGGTCAGAGCATCTGCCAGCTTCCACATAATGTCCCCATATGGCCCAGCTCTGAAGGTTTTTGCAGAATAAGTATAGAAAATGGTGACTGGATGTGAGAACCTTACTATGTGTCAAGGTCCCCAAAGAGCATTCACTTATATGACCTTATTTGATCTTTACAAACAATCATAATCATTACTGCATGAGTTAGACGGTTTTGACTATTACTATTGGGAAAACCCCAATAAAATGGCTTAAATCATAAGAGGATTTAATGAATTCATATAAGAATCTCCCCAGGGACATTCCAGGCTCATGTATCCATCCAGTTTTGCTTTCCTATGAGTCTTACGGCTCCACACCTCTTGCCATTGGCTTCAACCTGAGGTCAATATAAAGGTGGCGAGCAGCTCTGGGCATCACATGCAGACCTAGCAATGCTTAGGGGAAGAGGAATAACCATCTCTTCCTTTTGTGTACTTTCTTCTTTTCAGACATGTTTTCAAGTTAAATTTTATATATATATATATACAAAATTATATATAAAATTATATATATATATATATAAATATATGTTGGTTTCATTTTAGTTCTAGAGTCTTTTTTTTTTTTTTTGAAAACTGATGTTATTTTTCAGCTTACCCCCCTTGTGTTTCTATCAGTTTTAGAACATTCTGTAATTCAGTGGTTCTCAAGTGTGGTCTGGACCATCAGTATCACCATCATCTGGGAACTTACTTGCTACAAACACTTGAATGAATGCCTACCAACCTGTTGACTCAGAAGCACTAAGAATGGGTCTGGCCATCGTATTTTAGTGGCACTCTGGGTGATCCTGATGTATGCTCAAGTTTGAGACCTACTGCTCTAATTTACTTATTTATTTATATTTTTTGAGACAGAGCGAGAGCAAGAGCTCTGTTGCCTAGACTGGAGTGCAATGGTGTGATCATAGCTCACTGCAACCTCAAATGCCTGGGCACAAAAGATCCTCCCACCTCAGCCCAAATAGCTGGACTACAGGTGCACACCACCACACTCAGGTAATTTTTTTTAAAAAAAATAGAGACAGGGTCTCACTATACTGCCCAGGGTGGTCTCAAACTCCCGGGCTTAAGAGATCCTCCTGCCTCAGCCTCCCAAAGTGTTGGGATTACAAGTGTGCACCTCCACACCGGCCTCCACTCTAATTTATTTACCTATTTCCCTGTTGACATTCAAGTTGTTTCCAATTTCTTGTTACCTGTGCTACCATACAACGCTTTTTATGTGCTTTTGCATCCTGTAAGAACATCTCTTCTCTCAAATTTTTCTTGGTTAATTTTTCACGTTGACTCTTCCAGATGAACTCTTCCAGAGGGGTGAGTCTGCTTGTAATTTCCAATCTCAGTGGGATTACACTGAATATATGCTTTAATTTGGGAAGGATTGACATCTTGACAATATTGAGTTTTCCCATCAAATATTGAAATCCTACAGGATTTTTAAAGTATAAGTCACACAATTATATGTAATTTAGTTATGCTTTATTATTATCCCAATTGTAACAATTGTAGAAGATACTTTAATGGTCTTCTCCTTTCCCTGAATTTTATGAAATTAGGAACATAATCATGAAGGGTCAAGTGTATGATCTTCTTGTTTTTCTTGAGATTGTCTCATTTCTTATGTTGGACTCTCAATTGTTATTCTGTTATGCTTATGTCTCTTTTTGAGAGCAAAGAAACCTTTCCCAGAAATCCCCCAATAGACTTCCCATGTTCTCTTGGCTATGACAGTTTTAACAATGTCACTCTTAAATTATACCCCTCCCTTTGAGAGGTGAAGTCTATACCCTCCCTTGAATCTGAGCTAGGTGGGTCAAGCTCCTGCTTGACCAATAGACTAGGACAAAAGTGACACTGCCAGTTTCTTAGGGCCCAGACCATAAAAAATCGTCAGCTTCTACTTCTTGTCTCTTGGGACCCAGCCAAGCAGGAGTCCCCTGGCCCCCAGCCTAGGCTGAATGACCAGTCTACAGCTGGCACAACTTGCCAGCCATGTGCTTGAGCCCTCTTGGAAACGGGCCTTTTAGTCCCAGTCAACTTTGCCCAACTGACACCACATGACAGAGACAAGTTGTCCTCACTGTTTCCTCCCCAATTACAGATGTGTTGAGCAAAATAAATGCTGCGATTTTAAGTTTTGAAGTTGTTTGTTAGGCTGCAGTAGATGACTGTGCCGATGGCACAGCACACTTTGATGCCTAAACCACTCACTGGTGTGGGGACTGGGACCTCTATGAATGACGTAAACCACCCAGAACCCTCCCCCAGAGGGTGGGGCTAGTGCTATTAATAGAACTGGGTTACCCTGGGGCTGGGCACAGTGGCTCACACCAGTAATCTCAGCACTTTCGGACGCCGAGGCTGGCAGATCACTGGAAGCCAGGAGTTCGAGACCAGCCTGGCCAACATGGCAAAACCCCATCTCTATCAAAAATACAAAAATTAGCCGGGTGTCATGGCACATGCCTGTAGTCCCAGCTACTCGAGAGGCTGAGGCAGGAGAATCGCTTGAACTTGGGAGGTGGAGGTTGCAGTGAGCTGAGATTGTGCCACTGCACTCCAGCCTGGGTGACAGAGTGAGACTCCATCTCCCAAAAAAAAAAAAAAAATTATCCTTGGGCCTTTAAGTTGCTCAGCAAGTCAGTATACACAGTATCATAGTACGATATATACAACTCTTTACAGTAATATGCACGTATAAATGTGTCACGGATATATAATGTGTAGTATGCAAGAAAGTGCATATTCAACTGTACTTGCACAGTATTTTTTATTAAAAACATCTTGAGTGTGAATCATTACGTGCCTGTCGATTAAATGCATACAAGATAAACACCACTCACTGTAAATGCTAGAAGAAGGACTCACTCATTGAATAAACAAAAGAATGAGCCTGGCCTATCTGCTCATCTTTCCCCTCAGACATCTCCCCTGCTGGCCAAGTTTTGTTTGTCTTTCTCTTGTGCCTGAAATGCCCCCACCTGAGTCGCTGAGAACAAGACAGTGAAGTGTCCCAAAGGCCATAGTTATGAGCAGCACACCAGTGCCTAATACGTGATCCAGCCTCCCTAGTTGGCTGCTACCCCCGGTTGCAATGAAAGGTCACTTAGTTGAGCCCCTGGATACACCAGGGGCTGCACCTGAAGCATAAATTGTGTGTGTGTGTGTGTGTGTACTTACACACATGGGTACTTGTGAAAAGCTGTGTCATTAAGGACCTGGCATTTCTCATGTTCCTAAGAGATGCCACCATGGCGTGATGTCAACCAATAGCCCCAATCTCATCTCACACAGGGAAGGGAAGGATAGGGGTACCCCCGGTATTTTAAATCCCCTAGACTGTACTTGAGGGTATTGTAGGGGAGGAGAACTTTATGTTTCACTTGATCCCCTCCTTTGCTGTTACCCTAAAAACCAGTAACATTTTTTTTAAATTTTAAGAATTTGAAAAATTGTGTCTCACCTGTTCCCAAATAAATGTAAACTCCTTTGATGGGCAGGTGGGGTCTCCCGTCTGCAGCGCCTCCCTGGATATCAGCATAAGCCCCACTTCTGCCTTTCAGAGCATGGTCTAGAACAGGTGAGTCCTGGAAGTCTGCATCGTGGACCCAGCACAGGGGTAGCTCTGGCTTCACCTGGGCTTCAGATGCAGGTGGGCATGGCCCGGCCATCACAGCAAAGAGCAAATCGTCTGGGAGGGTGCTGATTCTCACCCCTCAGAGCCTGAGAACCACAGAGACACCCCCCACCCCCTCCCACATCCCACCCGTCAAGGGCAACGCCCAGACCTGGAACTGTGCGCTCCCTGCCTTCTCTCCTCCCCTGGCCTCTCACCTCCTCTCCTCTTGGTCTTTTTCCTTCTCTCTCTCGCTCTGTCTCTGGCTCTCTCTGCCTCAGTCTTGTTCTCTGTCTCTCTGTGTCTCTCTATCTCTCCAGGCAGCCCCATTTCCTGTCTCTCTCTCTCTGATCTATATCTATATCAGTCTTTCTCTATATCGATCTGATCCTCATCCTCCCTCTTTCTTTCTCTCCTCGTCTCTCTCTCTTCCTCTCTGCTCCCTTGCCTCCCTTCCCTTCTCTCCCTCTACATCTGCCTCCTTGTCGCTCTCTTCTTGTTTTCTCTCTCTCTGTGGCTGTCTCTTTCTTTTTCCGTCTCTCCCACTCTGGTCTCCTCTCGCTCCCTCTCGCCTTCTCTGGAGGATGCTGCAGGATCATGCCAAGCCCAGAGGGAAGGTCAGGGCACCCTGCAGGGACCAGCACACCATGAACCTGTCACTTCTGCCTCCAGCCTGGGAAATAGCAGGGCTCAGGAAAGCCGAGGAATTGCAGTCACTCTAGACAGAGCATCTCAATCAGGACTGACAACCAAAAGCAGAAGCCCCACAGTCAGAGGGCTGCAAACCTGCTCTGGGGCACTACGGACAACTGGCATGGGTTTCTGGGCACCAGCTCTGCACTGCAGCCCCCTTCTGGCTTCAGGGCAAGGGGGCCAGTGGGAGAATCTGGATTCGTGTGGCCACATTGGAGCTTCCCTTGCCTGCAGAAGAGAGGAGGAGGAACTCAGTGAGGCAAAAAACAAAAGTCTCAAACTCGACTCTCTGCAAGCTATGAATCAGCATTTTTTAATTGGCAAATTTCCCATTTTTTAAAAGTCTAAGTTTTCCCCTGAGGGTCTGGCACCACTGGGCTTACCCTGGCAGATCATTGCACATTCCCCTGTCTCCCTGGCCCCTCCTTGGAGAACCTGGTTGCTCCCCTACGGTAACCTGCCTGGCCTCTGTGAGCTCCCAACTGTGTGGTGTCTGGCAGAGCAGAGAGAGTCTTTGAGCAGAAGTGCTACCACCAACTTATCACGTGACATTGGGCATGTGCTCTCTGGGCCTCCGCTTTCTAATCTGTAAAATGGGAGTTTAGGTGAGCCCAGCAGTAGGACTTACCTCTTTTTTTTTTTTTTTTTTTAAGACAGGATCTCACTCTGTCACCAAAACTGGAGTGCAGTGGCAGTGGCATGATCACAGCTCACCGTAATCTCAAACTTATGGGCTCAAGGGATCATCTTACATCAGCCTCAGTAGCTGGGACTACAGATATGCACCTCTATACCTGACTAATTTTTTAAAATTTTTTAGAGATGAGGTCTCAGTATGTTGTCCAGACTAATCTTGAACTCCAGGGCTCAAGCGATCCTCCCACCTCAGCCTCCCAAAGCCCCAGGGTTACAGGTGTGAGCCACTGTGCCTGGTAGGACTTACCTTTTTGAGCACCTGATGAAAGATATGGAACTTCTTCCTAGAGAAAAAGTCTGTGCATAGAGCTGCCTGTGATTTCAGTGGTTCACATGTCCCTCCCCTGGGGGCGCTGGGTCCCAGGCTAAGAACCCCTGCTCCGCTACAAGGTCCCTTCACCCACCATCTCAGCCAACTGAGTCTGGGTTCAGGCGGACCCACCGACTGAGGTCTGGCTGCTGGGAGCCACCCCTTCCCGGGTGAGCCAGGGCTCTGCCTGTTTCAGGGGCAGTCCCTGCTGCCCATCGATATGCAGGAGGGGTCTGGGCTGGCGCTAGATTAGCATAGAGCACTCCAGGAGGTGAAGGCCCACCGGGTGGCTTCTGTGTGCAGCGCCCGCCTTTGTCCTGGCCCAGGGACCAAGCAGGAAAGCCCAGGCGGCTCCTCCACTTTTGACTGCCAGATGAAAAGGGACGACATAAAGAGGCTGCCCGGGCCAAGCATGGGGGCGCTTTGTGTCCCTCCAGACGGAGTTACAGACGTCTGTGAAACATCAATTACAGCTGAATAAAGACGTCTGCTCAGCCCAGACGTGCCTCCTTTCAGCCGGGAGGTGTTTCCAGGCCAGGCCGGGGATGCCTTTGGCAACCTAATTTGTGACTCTGTAAGCAGCCCTGGCATTCATCACACCCAGAGAGGATGGGAACGGTCTAGGGTGGGCTGGCCCAGGGCGAAGCACAGCTCCAGGAGGTGTCCTGGAATGTGGGTGGGGGTGGGGAAAGGAAGAAGCCACTGACCTCCCTTTCCCTCTCCTCCAGGCCAGGATGGTGGGGAGGGTGCAAACTGGGAGCCACATGAATCCCCTGTATTAACCAGGCTCCCTACCCAGGCCTTCATCCATGCTAGAGTCGCTCCTTGCTCCAACAGCTCCTGGTTGTAACAAATTAGGGTTCCCTGGTCCTTTTCCCTGATGGGCTGGTGAGATGTGTTGTAAGGGGACAGGAAAAAAGGAAGCCTCAGACTCAAGTCCCACGGCTACCAGAAAAACTGAGCCCATTCCTTGACATCACTGAGTCACAGGACCAACCCTGGCCCACCACCCTCTTGCCGTGTGAAATGAATAAGGCTGCATTTGCCTTAAGTCCCTGTCCATCAATTACTTGCAGCCGGAAACAGTTCTACCTGAACATATTCCTGGTCTTGCACTTTCAGAGTGACAGAAGGGCTTGTGCCATTTAGCGCCACCTTGGGAGGATGTGGCAGGGCCATGATGGGCATGAGGACCCAGGACAGGGCACTGGTTCTGGGCAAGGTGAGCTGGGCTACCCCTTTCTAAATGGTGGTGGTCTCTGGGATGCCCTTGCCGCAGGAGACCTCATCCCTGGGCAGTCTTGGGCAGCAAAGGCATTTCCTGAGGACCCCATGCACCCAGGGGCACTTGTCCTGAAACGTGCCCAGCAGGACCAGGCCAATGACCCTTTGGCCACCATGTGTCAGACCCTGAACAAAAGCCAGTGAGCCACCTCTTATGGGAGTATGGAGGAGAAAGGGCCCTAACAAAAACCTTCTTGCGTCCTAAGCACCCACTTCTCACCCTATCTTGGATGAGGTGTGTTTAGAAGGCCCCAGAAAGCTGAAAGAAAGTCCCACGATCCACAGGACTTAGAGGCAGCCAGTGGTGGGAAGAGGATCATAGCCTCCGAGCCAGCCTGCACAGGTACAATCCTGGCTCCACTGCTCACCAGCTGGGGGACTTCAGTAAGTCAGTTGACTTCCCCGTGCCTCGGTTTCTAGACTTGCCAATGTAAGGATGCAGGCCCTGGCACACCTGGAGCAGGCGGCAGGGCTGGGGTTCCAACCCAGGGTGGCCTGCCTCCTGAGCTCGCGAGCGCCCCACTCCCCAAAGTCCTGGGGAATGTGGAGCCTCAGTGCCCACTTTGACCTGGACTGTGTGAGGCAATGGCCCAGAGGGAGGGGGAGCTCCCTCCTTTCCTCCAGCTCCTCCTCTCCTGGGTGTCGCTCACACCTATCAGTCCCCTGCTCCTGCCTGTGGCTGAAGCATCTGTAATGTGAGGAAGGGCCCAGGCCTGCGTGTACCCAGGTGTGCCTGTGTGCTTACAAGTGCATGTTGTGTACGAGCCTGTGTGCATGTGATTGTACGTGTGTATGTGTCACAGATACATATGGCTGGGGCAGAGACCACGAACCTGCCTGACACTCTGGAGGTGCAAGACAAAGAGGGGCCACAGCCATGTCTGGATGATTGGGTAAGTCCTGATGTGAGGCCAGCTAAGTAATACCAAGGAAACTGGGATGGATGCCCCTGAGGAAGGAAAGGGAAAAGCAGGATCAGCCCTGGATACTCACGTGGCCAGGCCACAAGTGGTGTTGTCCCGGGGCATGCACCTCCTATGACAGTGTATACCCACTGGGGTGGGCATGTAAGATCATTCATATTAATTTTTTTGAGTAGCTAACACTTTCTTTTTTTTTTTTTGAGATGGAGTTTTACTCTTGTCTCCCAGGCTGGAGTGCAGTGGCACAATCTCGGTTCACTACAACCTCCACCTCCCAGGTTCAAGCGATTCCTGCCGCAGCCTCCCGAGTAACTGGAATTACAGGCAGCCACCACCACACCCGGCTAGGTTTTGTATTTTGGTAGACACAGGTTTCACCATGTTGGCCAGGCTGGTCTTGAACCCCTGACCTCAGGTAATCTATGCACCTCAGCCGCCCAAAGTGCTGGGATTAAAGGCATGAGCCACTGCCCCCAGCCTTAAATAGCTAATACTTCCATCTAGTACAAAAAAAGTTCTGCGGTGAGGCCGGGCGCGGTGGCTCAAGCCTGTAATCCCAGCACTTTGGGAGGCCGAGGCGGGTGGATCACGAGGTCAGGAGATCGAGACCATCCTGGCTAACAGGGTGAAACCCCGTCTCTACTAAAAATACAAAAAACTAGCCGGGCGAGGTGGCGGGCGCCTGTAGTCCCAGCTACTCGGGAGGCTGAGGCAGGAGAATGGCGTAAACCCGGGAGGCGGAGCTTGCAGTGAGCTGAGATCTGGCCACTGCACTCCAGCCTGGGCGACACAGCGAGAC